>NW_027555514.1:22387895-22612895 GCF_003287225.1 Phascolarctos cinereus | reverse complement strand
CTGAGTATACAAAAAAGAGTGACAGAGTATACATGCCCTTAAGAAGCTCACAGTCTAATGGGGGGAAAGGCAGGGGAAGGGGGAGAGGAGACAACAGGGAAAATGATGTACCAGGAGG
This sequence comes from Phascolarctos cinereus, assembly GCF_003287225.1. NCBI lineage: Eukaryota > Metazoa > Chordata > Mammalia > Diprotodontia > Phascolarctidae > Phascolarctos > Phascolarctos cinereus. The sequence continues at coordinate 22,612,777 of NW_027555514.1, read as the reverse complement.
CTAAATACAGGATAAATAGAAAGTGAGTGAGAGAGAGAAGGGACTAGAATTAAGAGAGATTGGGAAAAGCTCCAACTGCAGCTAACACCAACAAAAGCTAGCCTTTACGTGCTGCTGTGGAGCTGTTAAAGTGCTCTTGTCTCATCTGAGTCTCCCAGGAACTCTGGGAAGTTGTGGTTATTTGTGTCCTCATTTCACAGAGGCAGGAACCAAGGCTTAGAAAGGTTAGGTAACTTTCCCAGGACAATTTGTTCCTGATTGTCCTGATTTGAGCCCAGTGCCCTCTGAGATGGTAAAGAACTGGATTTTACCTAATACTTTAAGGTTTATAGAGCACTGTCCATGTGTGATTTCACTCAAGTCTCATCCAACAGCCTTGGGACACTATGGTTGTCCCCATTTTACAGATAAGGAAACTGAGGGTCATATCAGGGTCACATCACACGGATAGTGGGCTTTGGACTCAAGTCTTCCAGACTTCATCAAGCAGCCTAACCACCCTGTCTTTCAGTCTGACCAAGCACATGCTATATAGCCCTGGGACACAAAACACCTCCAGGCTCTTAGGGCTGTCGTAAGCACTGCGCCTTTGGGAAAAGCCTGTGTAGGACGCGAGTCATCTAGGGGACACGGCAGACAGACTTGGAGTGGGAAGACCTGAGTTCAAATTCTGCCTCATACAAATAGCTGTATGACCCTGGGCTAGTCACCGAACCTCTTCCAGCTTCAGTTTCCTTAATGTAAAATCATAATAGTACGTACTTTACAGGGTTGTTGTAAGGATCAAATTAGGTAATAGATGTAAAGTGTTTCGCAAAGCTTAAAAGGGCTGTATAACTATCTGTCATCATCACCGCCACCACCATCACCATCATCCTCATCATCGTCACCATCCCTGCTTGGGAGGGCCTCCTCTTTTATCTGGGTAGAGCAGACCCAGGGAACAGTTAGTAGAACAGAATGATGTGGTGATGCGGACAGTTGGAGAAGACACCAGCTTACAGTAAGAGAAGCATCCGTAGGATTGTGGGCCACGCAGTGAGTACCAGAGGAATCGAGGCAGGGACAGGTGAGCTTGTGCTGATGGCAGCGGCTGTTGGGTAGTGCCCAGCTGTTCAGGACAGGGCCCCGCCTTGGGCTGCTGAAGGGCTGTCACGGCAGGATGGGCCTGGTGCATCCGCTGCCCTCAGCCCAGCCTCGCTGAGCCAGAGATGCTCATAGCTGGCCCTGCTACGGCAAAGCGCCTTCTGTTATCTGATTTGGTCTGTGTGACCAGAGCACGCCATCTAATGAGCCTTAGGTTCACACAGCTAATGGGTGTCTGAAGCTGGATTTGAACCTGGGTCCTCCAGACTTCAGGTCCAGCACTCTTTCTGTTGGGCCCTCTATGTGCAGGTCCATCGTTTTCATTTTCAACTGCACTGAAAAAATCCTCCATCCTTTGAGAAGAATTATGAGAAAAGCTGCAGTGGATCCCAAAATCTGGAAGACCCAGAGCAAAGTCCTGCCCCTGACTTACATTAGCTGTGTGACTGAGCAAGTGACTGATGGTCACAGGGTCCCAGACAGCTCTAACACAGAAGTTCTTAACCTTTCTTGTGTGTCAGGCCCTCGGGGCAGCCCAGGGAAGCCTTAGGACCCCTTCTCAGAGTCATATTTTTAAATGCATGAAATAAAATACGTCAGATGGCAAAGGAAGCCAATTATACTGAAATAATTATAAATTATTTTGAATTTTTTAATTCACAGAACCTGCTTTAATCTTTCTCTGCATTAATGATAGAGGGAGCTCCTCATCAGGATTTCCTTACATTGATGAAATCCCAGGTCTGATTACACACACACACACACACACACACACACACACACACACACGCAGACGCATACACATAACTCACACATATACACGCACACATACACGGAGCTTCCTAGATTTGGAGCATGAAGGACCCTCTTAGGCCATGTAGTCCAACCTTCCCATTTTACAGTTGAGGAGACTGAGGCCAGCAAGCTGAAGTTTGCCCAAGGTCCTAGTAAGTGATAGAACCAGCATTTACCTGGGTCCTCTTGACCGTTTCCACATAGCCCAGAACCAAGAGAAAAGTGATGTCCATTGGGGTGATAAAGGCCCAGCATTTGGGCCTGAGAAGCCTGGGAACCATTGTGAGGCTAGTTAGCATCAGAACTGGGGACAAATGTCCTTGCCTCTCTTTTTCTCCTCGTCCACAGGTCTTTGGGTTCCTGGCTACTTTCCTGTGCACGGCAAGCATCTGGTTATCCTACAAGATCTCATGTATAACACAGGCCACAGGTGAGTGAATGTCCACTTCTTGACACAAAAGAATTGACTGAAAATACGAGTGTCTCTCTGCACTGTAGGGAGAGCTCATTCTCCCAGGAAGGAATGGATCAGCGGAAGTTAGGATTGGACCGTGAGCTCAAAAGTATTTGAGTTGTGGATGGGGGAAAGAAAGGATTGAAGCATCTTTGCCTCTGCTCCCCCCTTCCCTCCCCCAAGAGGCCCTGTGTTTGGGCATTGGCTTCTTTTGGTGAGCTAGAGGCTGGGGAGGAGTGCCAGGAGGAGTTTAAGAAGCCTTTTCAAAGTGTGTTATTTTTATGCTCTTCTTTCTGAATGTCGATTGATATTGTTTTTTAATCACTCTCATTTCTAGAGATGTCCTTTCCCTCTCTCCTCCACATTAAGCCATCCTTCATCAGAATAAAATAAAAACTAATCAACACATTAACGGGTATATGCAATTCTCCATACCCATAGTCCCCCACCTCTGCAAAGAAGAGGATTTTTAATGGCTTAGAAGGTCTTAGCACAGTGAGCAGTACTGTCCATAAGCTTTAGGGCTCAAGGATTAGAGGTTAGAGAGCAGGAAATAAGTGTCAAGGATGATAATACTATGAGACCAACAGCTGATGTTTCCATAGCACTTTACAGTTTACAGAAAGTACTTTTCTGAAAACGGCCATGGGAGGAGTTTAGGACTCCTCATCCCCATTTTACAGAGGAGTAAACTGAGGTTCATGACTGGTCCACAGCTACTAACTTATAGTTGGGACTTTAAGCCCAGCATTGTTTTCACCATATTACATTGCCTCTCTTTGTGTAATGATGATAATATGAATTCTCCGATACTTCATGGAGCTGTGCTGTCACTGGTGGGGGCCCTCCCTCCGCAGATGCAGATTGCAGATGGGTGCCACTGGTGGGCAGCCTCTGACTTGACCCTCCCTCTTCTTCCCCAGCTGCAGCTGTGTGATGGCGTCACTCGTAATGCCTCGTGCCCCCTGGTAGGAAGAGCCCCTGTGGGGCTGACAGGGACGTGTGGCTCAAAGGGGAGGCCAGCCAGAAGGACCACCTGGCACTGGGACGAAGAAAGGCTGTTGAAGCAAAGTCTTTGGTGCCAAAGTCCTGCCTAGAAGGATGGAGAGGCCTTCTGAGGGTTCCCCTACCCCTTCCCTGAAGTTCTGCCCAGAAGATGGGGTTACCAAAGACTCTTCTCCAGCTTTCCTCGCAACAGCCTGCCTCTTCTTGGGAGTGAGATGGGACAAACTGGACAGGATGGGCCGGGAAGGGAAGCCACTCCCTTTGCCTCCTTCTGTCTGTGAAACTTCTTCTGGTTCCGGGTCTCCCATTTCATAGAATAGGAGTGTAAAACTGAGTCCTTGTCTAATGCTGTCTTCAATTCACTCTGGACCTAAGGAACATTATATAAATCCTTTTGTAAAACACCACCCCCACATCCCTAATTTATCTGCTTTTGTAAATCCAACCTTGGCAATGTTTAGCTTGCTCAAAGTGAGATACACCCAGATAAACACAGTACAAGTAGGCATGCGACCCCGTGCCTCATTTCATCGTCCCTGCCTTTTGCTGCCACAGACCAAAGGAAGTAAAACCTAAACTCGGCTCAGTTGGGAAAGAGATCTTTCTTACCCTGCACAGGGGAGGCGATGCGGCTTCTCAGAGGGAAAGTCACTGACTGAACTGGGTTAGGGCCGACACACATGCTGGGTTCCATTATATTGTCACATAGCGCTTTAAGGTTTGCTAAGCACTTTGCTCAGTTGGCCCCAAAACAGCCCCGTGAGGTAGATGATGTCATCCTTATTTTAGAGATGAGGAAAATGATGAGAGACGTCAGTGACTTGACCACGGTCACATGGCTAACAGTCTGAGGTAGGATTCGAATTCGTGTCTTCCTGATTTCCCCTTCGGTGTTCATCTGGTACGCCATCTTTGGAGGTTTGGGGGGAAAGATTGGCTTCCATTTGTCATGTGTGTTATAGTGGGAGTTCTTTCAGGTGTTTGGACGAGATGAACACTGAGGTGCCTTCCATCTCCCCCTCTGGGATTTTCTGAGCTGTACGGTAACGTGAACAGTAACTCTGGGAGTGTGTGCCTTCTCTTTATGAAGAGAAGATGCAACAAAATGCACATTGCTGCTGAGATATGGAGGTTATGCTGGAAAAAGCACCTGACCAGCAGACTGAAGCTCTGGGTTCAAATCCCAACAACTCTAACACTTCCTTCTTGCTTCCTTTTCTTTCTTCCTCTTTCCCTCTCTTCTTTCTTCCTTCTGTCCTTTTCTTCCTCCCTCCCTTCCTCCTTTCTTTCCTCCCCTTTTTCCTCCTTCCTTCCTTCCCTCCCTCTCTCTTTACCTCCCTTCCTTCCATCCTTTTCTTCCTCCCTTTCTTTCCTCCCTTTTTCTTCCTTCCTTCTCTCCCTCCCTTCCCCCCTCTTTCCTATTTCGCTCTTTTCCTCCCTCCCTCCCTCTCTTTCTTCCTCCCTTACTTTCTCCCTCTTTCTTTCTCTTCCTTTCTCCTTCTTTTCTCTTTCCCTCCCTCCTCCTTTCTTTCCTCCCTTTTTCTCCTTCCTTCTTCCCTCCCACCTTCGCTTTTCTTTCCTCTTTCCCTCCCTCCCTCTCTCCCTCCTTTACTTTCTCCCTCTTCTCTCTTTTTGCACTTTTCCTCCCTCCTTTCTTTCCTCCCTTTTTCTCCTTCCTTCTTCCCTCCCTCCCACCTTTTCTTTCCTATTTCACTCTTTTCCTCCCTTCCCCCCTCTCTTTCTCTCTCCCTTACTTTCTCCCTCTTTCTTTCTCTTTCCTTTCTCCTCCTTCCCTCTTCCCCCCTTCTTTTCTTCCTTCTTCTCTTCCCTCCCCTACTGAATAAAGTCCATTTCCCTCAATTTGGCATTCAAGGCCTTCTACAGTCCCAGGGACCTCAGAGTCCATTCAGTCCAATGTTTTTGCTTTCAAGATGGGGAAACCAAGTCACAGAAAGCTTAAGTGATTTGCTTGCCCAAGGGTCGCCTAGGCAGTAAGCATTGAATCCAGGTCGTCTGACTCTTGAGCTAGTGTTCTTCCTGCCCATCCTTCAAGGCCTAGCTCCATGGAGCTTCCTTCCCATGCTCCCTCTGGCTAGCAGCCATCTCCTCTGTCTTTTCACATACTTACCATCTTGCCTCATGGTTCTGTGTACCCTTGTCTTCCTCTCACCCTTACCAGACTGAAGCTTTCGAGGGCTGAGATGCATCTTAGCTCCTGTCGTAGTGCCTGGCCCGTAGTTTGTTGAATGAATAAGTGAGGAAATAAATGGACAGGCAGCTCCCCAGGCAGACAGCAGCGTCCATGTCATCCTCCAGCTGCCCGGGAATCCATAGTGACCAACCCCACAAAGAAACCTTCGCATGTATTTGCTCCCTCTATAGGCATGATCGAAAGAAAAAGCCGAAAACCTGCAGGAGGAACTGAGGCACTGGAGTAGAAGGCAGCTAGCTAGCTTTTGTTCCTGCCCATTAAACTGCGTCCTCCAAGCCCCAATATCCCAGTGCAGGGTGACTCCTTACTTCCCACCCTCTCCTGTGTCGCCTTGTCTCCCTCGCCCCCAGTCTCCACACCTTAGTCTGTGCCTCCCTTTGTGACTGTGTGTAACTGTCCATGGATGGGCTGTTCCCCCAGTAGAATGGAAGCTCCTGGAGAACAGGAACTGCCTCGAACAAAGTCTGGCCCGCAGTAGGTGCTTCATACACGCTTGTTGATTGATTGATTGATTTCTCCTCCCAGCCATGCTTGGAATGGACCCGCCCCATCCCAGCCCCTATATCCATCTCCTAGAGTCCCTCCTTTCTAGTCCGAACTTAATTCAGCAGACATTAAGCATGTACTGTATACAAAGCCTCTAATGAAATGCCTCACTGGAGCCTGGATGTGACCCTGGTTGCTGGAAGGCTATTCCAGGAGAGCATGAGCCCAGACAGGTTCTAACATGTGGTTATGACTGCTGCTCAAGCCGACATGATGAAGTGGAGAAGCAGATGGCTGGGTTCTGATATCACTGCTGCCCCTTACCACTTCCTCAGCCCTCAAACAAAGGGGTGAGGCTGCATGACCTCCCAGGTCCTGCCAGGTCTGTGATCCCCCTAGCCTCAGTCTCCTCCTGTGTAAAATGAGGCGGTAGGAACGGAGGAGCTCGAATGACCCTCCCAACTCTGGAATATGACCCAATGATGCCATGATCAGCTTCCAGGCTAGCCACAGAGTGATACCTGTTCCAGCCGCATCCACTCTCAAGGTCCATTGACTAAGCCTTAGAAGGGCTGGGATCTTTGTACGGGTGAGAGGTCTCATGGGACAAAAATCCCAGATCTGTGATACACATGCAGGTCACAGGGCTAGGCAATGTGTATGCAAAGATGAATGACACAGCCCTCTTCCTCAAGCAGCTTACAGTCTAATAGGGAAGGAAAGAGAATGAGCATTAATTAGCCACCGACTATATGCCAGGCACTTCACGAGCAAGTCAAGACATCACCCGTCACATCACTCTGAAAATGAAAGATAAATAACAGTTATGTGCCAGGAACTGTGGTAAGCACTTTACAAATGTTACCTCCTTTGATCCTCACAACAACCTTGGCAGGTAGGTACTATTATCTCCATTTTACAATTGAGGAAACTGAGGCAAACAGAGGTTAAGTGACTTGCCCAGAGTCACACAGCCAGTAAGAATCTGATGCTGGATTTAAACTCAGTTCTTCCTGACTCAAGGCCCAGCATTCCATCCACTGAGTCACCCAGGGGCCTCCAGTGGGGAACCAGGGTAAGAAAGAGCATGTGCATTCCTAAGTATGATGATCCACACACCTCTTCCTTGAAGCCTTCCTTGATCCCTTCTGATCTGGATTCCTTCTGTTTTGGTCATTTGCCTACTCCCACCTCACCCACCCCCAACTTAACTATAAACTCCTTCAAAGCAAGACCAGTGACCAATCTCTTTTTGACCTTCAGCAACGAGCTCAGGGCCTTGCAATCAATCAATGAGCATTTATTACCCATTTACTATGTTCCAGGATAGAGTGGCCCAGTGGATACAGCACCAGGCCTGAAGTCAAGAAGACTCATCTTCCCGAGTTCAAAACTGGCCTCAAGCATTTACTAGCTGGGTGACCCTGAACAAGCCACTTCACCCTGTTTGCCTCAGTTTCCTCATCTGCCAAATGGGCTGGAGAAGGAAATGACAAGCCATTCCAGTATCTTTGCCAAGGAAATCCCAAATGGGGTCACGAAGAGACAACCCAAACATCTGAATAACAACAACCCATGCCAGGCACCAGGCAAAGAGCTGAGAGTACAGAAAGGTAAAATCAGCCCCTGCCTCAAGGAGCTTACATTGTCACAAAGATACGTGCAGAGACAGGCACATAGACAGGATACAGGCAGAGGCATACAAGGTAAACCCAGAGGGAAGGATCTAGCAGCTGCTGGGGACCAGGAAGGGTCTGCAGAAAGGTGGTGTCTGAAATGAGTCTCCAAGGAAGCCAGGGATTCTAAGAGGTAGAGGTGAGGGAGGGAAAGGCTGCCGGGCACAAGGGGCAGACAGTGCAAAGTCCTAGAGCTGGGAGAGGGAGCACTGTGGCTGTGACACAGGAAGGATGCCCGTCTGGCTGGACTAGAGAAGGAGTGCACGGATGGGAGTGAAATGTGAGAAGACATGACGGGCTGTGAAGAGGGAGGGGAAGGGCCAAGCATTAGCGTGTGCCACATATCAGCCACTCTGCTGAGCACAAACAGATATTCCTGGACATAAGAGACAGAATAGGATCTGAGCCTGATGGAGTGTTGGTGTTCAGTAGTTCCAGTCGTGTCCAACTCCTCATGACCCTATTCGGGGTCTTCTTGGCAAAGATACTAGTCTGGTTTGCCATTTCCTTCTCTAGCTCATTTTACAGAGGAAGAAACTGAGGCAACCGGGGTTAAGTGACTTGCCCAGGGTCACAGAGCTAGTAAGTATCTGAGGCTGGCTTTGAACTCAGGAAGAGGAGTCTTCCTGACTCCAAGCCTGTCGCGCTAACCACTGTACAACCACTGCCAACAAAAAATATTTCATTTAATTGGGCAAGAGCTTCAAATGTTGGAGGAATTTACATTTGATTCTAGAATCTTAGATCGCTGATTGAATAGAGGTCTCAGGGTGAGAAGGAGTGATTGCCAAAAAACTGGAGTTGAAGAAATAAGACCATCTGCCATTTTGACTTCATTATTGAACTTTCTCGCATACAATACCTTAAAACAGTTGCTTTGCTCTTTACATCACCATGAAGCGGCTGGTGTCCGTGATGGCGTGGTAGCTGGTGTCCTTTACGTCCCCAGTGGTTTGATATCTTTCCTTTCCCTCTCCCCCTCATTCCTTTTAGAGAAAAAAAGTCAGAGACCATTTTCAAAGCAAGTGGATAAAAATAGAGATCTTTCCTCTCTGAACTTGGAAATTACCTGCAAGTGGACCATCCCAGGTTGGGAAAGACTCTCCTCTTCTCTGTGTTCAAGCTAGCCATAGTATTAGCCTTTCTAAGCCTTTGTCAAGCCCATTATCTGAGGGTCCTGAGTCATTGCCGCAGCCCCATCTGTCCTGGCCTGGTGCTGATCGCCTGCCCAATATCCCAGCTGCTTCTAGCTACCCTCCATCCTGCTAAGCAAGGTCAGCCAGTCCGCATTGAGATGAAGCCCCTCATGTACCAAGGAAAGGCCCTAAATTGCTCATATAGAAGCCAAGGTACTTGAATATGGCCAAGTCTTCCTTCTAAAGCAACAGGAGTTTCATTTAGATCCATCTAGGTTGTTTCTGGGATTTTCTGTGGAACTCCAAGGGCTAAAATGGATACTATTCCTACACAAAATAATTTATCACTTTAAAAAATCAATACCTGCCATCCATGGCCTGTACACCACACTTGCTGAAACACCATCTAAATTATGCACAGCCTAAAAAATCAGAGAAATCAATACTTAATAGACCAAGGAACGTTATTTGAAATGCTAAACCATCTGGCTCCTTGACAGACCCCCTGAAGAAGTTTTTTTTTCTTCTAAAATATGGACTCTGCTAGGATTTCATCCAGGGTCACATCCATCTGATCTCTCCAAGAGATTAAAAACCTGGGGGCAGCACCCGCAGCTTCAACACCCCAGATGGTGCCAAGCATCTTCACTTATGGACATGGAGGAAAGGTCTGAGGAAATTAATTGATAGGGACTGTCTTCCTCATTGGTGAGATGATGAGTAATCTGGGTAGCCTTTGCTTCCTTTTTGTAAGGGGCAGGTGTGGGACTCCACATTCTCTTGGGAACTCTATCCCCTATAAGGCTGTGCATGAGTTCATATCCTAAGAATCCCCCGAGCACAGAAGGATTTGGAAGGCACTGAAAGAAATCTTGTGAAGGATAAGATGTAGGGGTTAGAGAAGAGCAGTAGTTAGTTGGGAAAAGATGAGAAGGAAATAGCAGCTATGCTCTGAGCTCTGGTATCTTGTCTGGATTTAGATGACCATGAGATCTATAGCCAAGGGTTCTCCTATTACAGTTTAGTTTTTGTGCCAAGTAGCCCAGAATTCCTGTGCCTGCAGTACATAGTTAGGAAGGGGAAAAGGAAAGGAGTAAGTGTTTCTATAGCACTTAATCTGTGCCAGGCCCTGAGCTAAGTGCTTTACAAATATTGTCGAGGAGATCCCCACACCAACCCTGTAATGTAGGTGCATTTTATACTTGAGGATAAATCCAGTGCCCAACCCTGTTTTTTTCATTAGAAGTTTTTACTTTGGGGCACCTAGGTGGTGCAGTGGATAGAGCACTGGCCCTGGAGTCATGAGGACCTGAGTTCAAATGTGGTCTCAAATCAGACACTAGCTGTGTAACCCTAGGGAAGTCACTTTAACCCCAATTGCCTCGCAAAAACAAACAAACCAAAAAAAAACCAAAGAAATTTTTACTTTGAACTCATGGTCACCTGGCTTGCTGGGGTACAAGAAGCCCTGGGAAGTTTCTTGAGCTATGGAATAGATATAACTCACAGACAAGCTCCCCAGCAGTGTGCTATGGCCCTGGTATTGCTAAAGAGAGGGCACTGAGGAATTTCAGGTGTTTCATGTTCACTGAGGGACAGTTTTCAAGTTAATATTTCAACACCAGGATTTTTGTTGCATTTTTTTTCACTTTTGGTGGGAGGCAATTTGTTGTGGAGAAGGAATACTATATTTAGAGTAGAGGAAGGCTTTTTTTTTCTTTGCTTCTTGGCTGTGCCACTAGGCTGAATACGTATGACCTTGGGTAAATCACTCATCCTTGCTGAGCTTCAGTTTCCTTATCTGTTCAATGAGAAAGCTGGACTAAATTATTTCTAAAGTTCATTCTTTCTCTAATGTTCTATGATTAGATTAATTAGACTTGTTCCACTTGGCCCCAGAGGTTGGATTTAGGAATGATGTCTACAAGTGCAGAGAAGCAAACTTAGACTTGATATAAGGTAAGAAAAAAAATGCCTAATAATTTGAACTACCCTGGAAGTAATGGTTTTCCCCCGTTAGACTGGGAGTTCCTTGAGAGCAGGGGCTGTCTTTTGTCTTTCTTTGTATTCCCAGTGCTTAAAGGTACAGTTGTAGTACATAGTAGGTGCTTAATAAATGTTGATTGACTGACTCTCTGACCTCACTGGGGGCACTGGTGATCTTCAAGCAAAGACTGGATGACCTCTTGTCAGGTTCATTACAGAGGAGAATCTTGGTCAGATAAGATGTTAGACTGAATCGTCCCTAAGGTCCTAGGTCAACTCTGAGACTGTGATCTGGGATTCCCCTGCCTTCAGCCTCCAGCCTCTCCCAATCCTCTTCCCACTTTCCAACTCCAGTCCAACCCTTACATGACTCTATGCTCTGAATCTTCCCTGTTTATGTCATTTTCCTTCTCTAACTTTCTTTTGTTATTGTTGTGTTTGTTTGGGAGGCAATTGGAGTTAAGTGACTTGCCCAGGGTCACACAGCTAGTAAATATCAAGTGTCTAAGGCCAGATTTGAACTCAGATCTTCCTGACTCCAGGGCTGGTTCTCTATTCATTGTGCCACCTAGCTGGCCCCCTTCTCTAACTTTCAGCGGCTCCTTGTTACCTACTAAATAAAGACCAAGCTCCCTGGCTCAGCCTTCGAAATTCTCTCTTGTCCTGCTGCACCCTTCCTGCGTAGATCTCTCTCAGGTTATCCTCAGCTCATCATTCTGGGCTCCCCACCACCCCTTGAGTTCCCATGTGCTAGAAATCATCCCTCCCTGCCCTGATCTCATTGCACTGCTATCTCATGCACCATTTTGCATTCTTTTGTTGTGTATATCTTTTTTCTCCCCATTAGATTTTAAAATCCTTAAGGGCAGGATCCATGAGGTCTTTCCCAGTTCTGTCTCTCCCTCAGCCTGGAGAACCATGTCTTGTGTGCATCAGGTGCTTGATAACAGCTTGTTGAGCTTGAAATTGGTAGCAGCTAGAGGGCGCCATAGTGCATAGAGCACTGGGCCTGGCATTAGGAAGACTCATCTTCCTGAGTTCAAATCCAGCCTCAGACATTTATTAGCTGTGTGACCATGGGGGAGTCGCTTCACCCTGTTTGCCTCAGTTTCCTCATATGTCAAATGAGCTGGAGAAGAAAAGGGCAAACCAGTTTCTTTGCCAAGAAAAATGGAGTCACAAAGAGTCAGAAATGACTGCAATAATTGAACAATGAGCTTGAAATGGTTCTCGCCCAATCTCTGACACCAAGCCAGAGTTCTTGCATGGAAAAGTCTAGACACAAGACAGACGTGAGAGGAGACTCACAGAGCCAGCTGAAACTGGAAGAATGGCCCATGGGCCTAGAAGGCAATGTGGTACATACAGAGAAGAGAAGAAGCCTAGAGGATTTGGAGTAACAGGACCTGGCTTTAACTCTTTCCTCATTCTGCCATTTCAGGCTCCTCGAGGGCAGGGATTGTCTCACTTTTTATCTTTTACAATGCATCACACACAATAGGTGCTTAATAAATTCTTATTTTTGAAATGATTTGAAAGGGTCAATGACCACTTGCCAAAAATGTGTAAAGGGCATTCTTGTTCAGGTATGGACCCTCATCTTCCTTCCCATTCTTGAGATCCTGATTCTGTGAATTGAAGTGTGTGGGCTGGCCACTTCCCAGTCTCTTTTTGCCCATCTGTAAAATAAAGCAGCCTCTTTGTGAAGAATAGGGCACATCTTTTACTCTCCACCCCACCAAAACCTATTCCTTTTCCTCCCTGGCAACCTGGCCTCTGCATACACTTGTTCGTTTTTCATATTTAAAAACTTCCCTTGGTTTCTGTTCCTTTGTCTGTTTTAGTTTTCTTGTTCAGTCTATTCAGTCATGCCTGACTCTTTGTGACTCCATCTAGAGTTTTCTTTGCATGAATATAGAGTGGTTTGCCATTTCCTTTTTTCTTTTATCAAGCCTAACTTTGCCTCCTTGAAATTTTTACCCCTTGTTCCTAGTTTGGACCTCTGGAGCCAAGGAAAACAAATCTGATATGGTCAGAGAACATTAGAGCTACAAGAGAATAATTTAGAAATAATTTAGTGCAACCCTCTTGTTTAAGAGATGAGGAAGCTGAAGCCAAGCAAAGTTAAGGGACTTGAGTGACATATCTATCAGAAGACCAGATTCTAATGCTGACACTACCACTTCCTGTGGGACTTTGGGATTCTTCATTTCCTTGCTGTTAACTAGACTCCTAAGGTCCCTTTCAGCCCTTTCAGACAAGCTGGGAGCATAAATTTAGGGCAGAGGATGGAGGGTCACTGGGGGAGTTTCATGTACGGATTGGGCTGGATGCCCACCTAGGTCCTTCCAAACCCTCCAGTCTGGGGATTCTACAATCCAGCCTCCTCATTTCACAGACCGACACCAGAGCATTGAATGACTTTCCCTAGATCATATGGGTATTAATTAGCATAGCCAGGATTCCAACTCCCTCTGACTTCAAAAACCCCTGTTTGGTCCTGCTTGTTTCGAAGAATCCTTTCCATCTCTCAATTCCTTGACCCAACTTCCAGTCTGGGGCACTCCACAGCCCCCAATAGCACTTCTGAGAAGCTCTTGCCCCAAACTAACTGAAGCCCTACCTACTCAGTCTGAGGCCCAAACCCTATGCCTCGGAGCAAGAAGGCAATTTCAGCCTCTCAGCCATGTTGCTGCAGTGTGTGGGATGGGTGGGTGGGTAGGGGATTCCCCCATACTGTCTCAAAATTCCGAGGGCCAGCTTGCTTCATCACCAGTCCGGGTTACCCTTTGTTTCTCCCCCCACACACACACCTCCTGTCAGCTGTGCTGTGGGTGTGTATCTGGGGTGGAGGGGTGGGCAGCGTCCTTGGGGAAGGAGGGGCTGTGGGTGTGTATCTGGGGGTGGGGGCAGTGTCCTTGGGGAAGGAGGGCGGGTCCCCCCAGCAGGTGTTTTCCTCACCAGCCTTACTTCTGGCAGGAAGTAGATTGGTGGAGTCCTTGTGCTGTTTTTTGTTTTATTTTGTTTTGTTTTTTGGTCTGTGTTTGCCAAAAACTTTATTTATAACCATCAATCTATTCAGCTGATGGGACTGTGGATTTAGATAAGAGGTTTCAGAGGTCACCTCCATCCTTTGACAGAAGTAGAGAGTGAGGCTCGGCAGGAGAGAGGCTGGGGAGAAAATAAAGATGGTAAAGCTAATCTTATGGAATGAGGATGCAGGGGTCATAGTGGACCACAAGATAGAAAGGCCCTCAGAGGCCACATAGCCCAACCTCACCATTTTACAAATAAAGGAAGCGTCAAAGGTGGGGTTTGAGCAAAGTGACTGCTCTGAAATTGAGGACCTAGGTTCAAATCCTGCTTTGGCCCTGCTTGTAACTGGGAGATGAGGGATGTTAGGAATCAAGGAATCTGCCCAGGTTCAAGATGACCCCATCCCCCCACCATACAAACTCCTTCCCAGGAATCATAGGTCTCACGTTCTGGAAAAGAGACATGGAAGGTCATCTAGTCTTGTAATAAATAAATGTCATATTATAAAAATGTCCAATTCATTCCTCTATTTATTCTGCATGCAGTAATTTAATTAAGCTCCTACAATATGCCAGGGGAGAATCTGAACCCAGGTCATCCTGAGTCCAAAGCCAGTAGGTTTTCTACTTGTGCTCTACAGGCTGCCTCTCAGTACCAGCATTTATTAAGCACCTACTATGTGCTAGGCACTGTACTGGGGATATAAAAGGGGGGGGGGGAAATAACCCCTGCTAGAAAAAGCTCTGTCTCTGGAGTGAATACAGGGGTTCAAATCCTGGCCTGTATGACCCTGGGCAATAACACAATAAGGCTTGCAGGCATACTCTCTCACAACAACCCTGTGAGGGCAGTACTAACATTTCCCCCATTTTACAGATGAGGAAACTGAGGCCCAAAGAGATTTAAATGACTCGCTAGGGTATACAGCTAGGAAGATCCCTCCCAACTGAATTCCTTTGATTCTCTGAAGGGATCATACATTTAGAGCTTGAAGGAATCTTTAGAAGTCACCAAGTCAGGGGCAGCTGGCTGGTGCAGTGGATAGAGTGCCGGCCCTGGGGTCAGGAGGACCTGAGTTCAAATCTTGCCTCAGACATACAATACTCACTAGCTGTGTGACGCTGGGCAAGTCACTTAACCCCAGTTGCCCTCACCAAAAAAAGTCACCAAATCCAACCCCCTCATTTTCCAGATGAGCAAAGAGGCCCATTGAATTGAGGGGGAAGTGACTTACTTGAGACTGCAAGGTAGTAATGGTGATGCAAGGTTTGAGCCCTGAGTCTTCTGATTTCAACTCCCACTCTTTCCACTGTCCCACTGTCAAATGGGTTTATACTTGTAGGGAACCATCTTCAGTGCCACGGCCAAAGCTGATCTGCCCTTCCTGAGCCTCAGTTAACTTAAACCAAACCCTCCACAGTCACTACCAACTCCGCAAACAGGAAGGAAGATGCCCAGGGGCTCAGAGGCTGGGGCAGGAGGCTCTCCACAGGTGTGGCTGTCTAGTCAGCTCTCTAAAGCTAAAGCCATCAGTCCTTCCATGATCAGGCAGCATTTTCTTAAGCATTCCCGTGCTCACTGCTGAATGACAAGCCCCAAAGGCCCCCTAGGACCTCCTGGCTTTTAAAGGCACAGAGCCAGCTGGTGGCACAGTGGATAGATTGATGGTTTTGGTGTTAGGAAGACCTGAGTTCAAATCTTGTCTCATCTACAGACCCTAAAGCGCCATCTCTAAATGTTGCCTGTTGTTACCGGAGCCCTGCCCCCGATTCTGAGAAGGATCACAGATTCGGAGCTGGAAAAGCCCCCTCAAGCCATTTCGTCCAGCTTGGAGGGTTGGAAACGGAAATTCACTGGACAAGGCTCAAATTCGAACCGGGGCCCCTAGTTCCAAATCCGGCCTGCTCAGGGTGAGGATCCCCGCCGCGCCTCCCTGAGCTCGTCCCCTTAAAACCACAGCAGCGGAGGCAGCCTCCGCGGAGGAAGCGGGGGCAAGATTTGGGGTGGGGTCGGGGCGAGGCGCAGATCTGATGGGGGAGAGAGATTGTCGGTGCCGAGGTCTTTCTCTGCAAACGGTGTTTTCTTCTGACTAATCCCTCTGAACTGTGAGCCCTGCAGGCTTTTTTTTCCTTGCAAAAAAACGAAACCTCAAAGGATCGGGAGTCAGGTACTGAGCATCGCTGAAAACTCCACTGAGGGGCGGGACCAAAACCCACCTTCCTCGCTATTATAGCAGTGGGAGCTGCTCTCCCTCTTGTGGCCAAAGGGCCTCACTGCAGCTTGCCGCCTCATGACACAGTAGTCCAAGTGCTATTAGCTGTCAATTACGTAGCACCGTCAAAATTTGCAGAGCGCTGTTACTGCGTGAGCATGACGTCATCTGATCCTACCGGAGCCCTGCAAGCGAGGATATGTTATTGTCCAGTTTTATAGATGAGGAAATGAAAACTCAGAGCACTTGTTAAGTGACTGGTCCAGGGCCATGCAGTTAATTAGTGTGCGGATCGGTGGGAAGGGCAGAGAAGACAGAATCAGCATCGGGAAAGGTACTAGATTCGGAGTCAGAAGGCCTAGATTCAAATGTGGCTTCTCTTCACACGCATCATATGAGCAAAGTTGACAAAAAGAAAAATGACAAATGTTGGAGGGGCCGTGGGAAAACAGGCAAATTGATGCACTGTGGGAAGAGCTGTGAAACGGTCTGGCTATTCTGGAAAGCAATTTGGAACTCTATCTAAAAAGTTGCTGAACTGTGTGTGCTTTTTTTTTTTAGAGGCAGTTATACTTATTTTTAGTTTTCAACATTCACTTGCACAAGATTTTGAGTTCCAAATTTTCTCCCCATCTCATCCCACCTCCCCACTCCAAGATGGCATTCATTCTGTATACCCCTTCCCCCAATCTGCCCTCCCTTCTATCTCACCCCCCCCTTCTCTTATCCCCTTCCCTTTCTATTTTCCTGTAGGGCAGGATAGATTTCTATACCCCATTTCCTGTATTTCTTATTTCCCAGTTGCATGTGAAAACAATTTTTTTAACATATGTTTTTAAAACTTTGGGTTCCAAATTTTCTCCCTTCCTCCCTCCCCACCCACCCTCATTGAAAAAGCAAGCAACTCAATATAGGTTATACATATGTAGTCATGCAAAACACTTCCATAGTAGTCATGTTGTGAAAAACTAAGTATATTTCCCTTAATCCTATCCCACCTACCATTTATTCTATTCTCTCTTTTGACCCTGTCCCTCCTCAGAAGTGTTCACTTCTGATTATCCCCTCCTCCAATCTGCCCTCCTCCTTCTCTTATCCCCTTTCCCCCTATTTTCCTGTAGGGTAAGATAGATTTCTATACCCGATTGAGTGTGTATGTTATTCCCTCCTTAAGCCAAATCTGATGAGAATAAGATTCACTCATTCCCTCTCACCTTCCCCCATTTCCCTCCACTGTAAGAGCCTTTTCTTGTCTGTTTTATATAAGATAATTTACCCCATTTTACCTCTCCCTTTCTCCTTCTCCCAGTATAATCCTCTCTCACCCCTTAATTTTATTCTCCAGATATCACCCCTACATCTTCAACTCACCCTGTGCCCTCTATCTATCTATCTATCTATCTATCTATCTATCTATCTATCTCTCTGTCTATCTATACATACATATAACTTTTACCCTCCAACTACTCTAATACTGACAAAGGTCTCATGAGTTACCAATATCATCTTTCCATGCAGGAATGTAAACAGTTCAACCTTAATAAGTCTGTTATGATTTCTCTTTTCTGTTTACCTCTTCATGTTTCCCTTGAGTCTTAGTATTTGAAAGTCAGATTTTCTATTCAGCTTGAAAGTCCTCTATTTCACTGAATGACCATTTTTTCCCCTGAAGGATTATACTCAGGTTTGCTGGGTAGGTGATTCTTGGTTGTAATCCTATACTGTGTATGCTTTTTGCTTCAGTGAAGGCACTACGCCCCAAACAAATCAAAGAAAGAGGAAAAGGACTTATATGTCCACCAATATGTGTTTTGTTTTGTTTTGTTTTTTTGGCTAGGCAATGGGGTCAAGTGACCTGCCCAGGGTCACACAGCTATTAAGTGTCAAGTGTCTGAGGCCAGATTTGAACTCAGGTCCTCCTGACTCCAGGGCTGGTGCTCTATCCACTGTACCATCTAGCTGTCCCCACAAATATGTTTAACAGCTTTTTTATATGTGGCAGTAAAGAATTGGAAATTAAGGGAGTGCCCATCAGTTGGGGAATAGCTGAACAAATTATGATATACAAATATATTGGAATACGACTGTGCTATATGAGAAATGATAAAGGGGACAGTTTCAGAGAAACCTGGGAAGACTTTTATAAACTGATGCAGAGTGAATTTTGAAAGACTTAAGACCTTCAATCATCAAAGTGACTCAATGACGATTCCAGAGGAGCCATGTTGAAACATGCTACCCACCTCCTAACAGGTAATGAACTTAATGGTAATTGGTAATGGACACAGGTAATGAGTGCAGATTGAGGCATAGTTTTTTTATTTGGACATGGCTAATGTGGGGTTTTTTTTTCACTTGACTATGCATATTTGTTATAAGGGTTTGTTTTTCTTTTTCCTTTATTGTTGGGGGGACGGTGGAGGAGGCAAGAGGGAAAGAAATAGATTTTTGTTAATTTTAAAAAATTAAATTAGACTCAAAAAACTCTGCTTATGACACTACTTGCATGACTCGGAAGAATTATTTAAGCTCTCTGGGCCACAGTTTCCTTCCTTGTAAAAAGAGAGGACCAGACTAGATGGTCTCTGTGGTGCCTTCTAGGTCTCCATCTATGCTCCTACGATCTTCCCAAATCCAAGTCATACAGACCTGATGGGAGGGACGCCCTAAAACAGATCTTCCTGAATCCACTAGGCAGGGGATTCTGGTTTTTTTTTTAATTAAACTTTTTTTAACATTCATTTTCTTTTAATTTTGAGTTCCAAATTTTCTCCCTCTCCAGTCCCTTCCCTATTCATAGAGAAGGCAAACAATATCATGTCCATTATCCATGTAAAGTCAGGCAAAACATATTTCCACATTATAATATGCAATTTTCAACCCTTTTTATGTCATAGACCTTTGGCAGTCTGGGGAAACTTAATACTGCTTTTGTCACATACATTCATAAATTAAAGAAAATGCTAAATTTTGATTTGAGGTTGGTGACAATAAAGATTTTTTTTCCATTCAAGTTCACAGATGCCCCTGAAATCCACTCACAGACCCCTTAAAGGTCCATGGATCCAGATCACGTTAAAAACCTCTATACTATACCAACCTGCTTCTTCTGAACGTCTTCAAAAATCTAAGCTGGTTGGTGAGCTACCTGTACATACACATTAACAGCTCTCCCTTCTCCCTCTACATTGGAATCATGTCTTTGTGTCCTGAGAATTTCCATTTCAAGAGCTTATCCCTCCTGGGCTGACTTTCCATTTTAGTCTATGGTATTTTAAATATGCTTCCTCTAAACCCTTCAAATCTGCTCTTCTAAAATCCTATGGTACATGTCAGACTATTCCTGGCTTTCCTCTCTTCTGTCACCTCTCAAGAATAGAGTGGTCACATCCACACCTAGAGAAAGAACTATGGAGTCTGAATGCAGATGGAAGCATACTATTTGCTCTGCTTTTCCTTTGTTGTTTTGTTTTATTGCTTCATTCTCATGGTTCCTCCCATTGGTTCTAATTGTTCTTTACATCATGACTAATGGGAAAATATGTTTAACATGAATGTATATGTAGAGCCTTTATCATATTGTATGCCATCTTGGAGGCAGAGGTGGGAAAAAGTGGGAGGGAGAGAAAATTTAAAAGTCAAAATCTTATGGAAGTGAATGTTGACAACTAAAAATAAATAAATTAAATTAAAAAAAAAAAGAATAGAGTGGTCACTTTCCTCCTCAGTTCCCATAATTTCTACTCCAGCTACAAGTCTCTGAAAATCAAGTCCACATTGGAATGCCAATTTTTTCACATTTTAAAAGATTTTGTCAAGACAAGAATGTATTAGCTCTGCTTTTTGACAGAAAGAATATCCTAGTCTAGGCATTCTGAACTCTTTTTGTATGTGTGGACCCCTTTGGCAGTCTGAGCCTATGGATAACTCAGAATGCATTACAAAAGAAACCAAGTCTATTGAAATATTTATTAAAATATTTTTTAATCCATGAAAAAAACCTGGAAAGACTTACATGAACTGATGCTAAGTGAAGTGAGCAGAACCAGGAGAACATTGTATGCAGTAACAGTTACACTGTGCAACCATCAACTATGATTGACTTAGCTCTTCTCAGCAATACAGTGATCCAAGACAATTCCAAAAGACTCTTAATGGAAAAAACTATCCATGTCCAGAGAAAGATTGATGGAGTCTGAATGCAGATCGAAGCAGACTATTTTCTTTTTTGTGTGTGGGTTTTTTTTCCCCTTTTGTTCTGTTTCTTTTTTCACAACATGACTAATGTGGAAATATGTTTTACATTACTGGACAAGTATAACCTATATCAGATTGCTTGCTCTCTTGGGGGAAGAGAGAGAAAAATTTGGAACTCAAAATCTTTCAAAAAACAAATGTTGAAAATTGTCTTTACACGTAACAGAAAAAACTAAAATACTATTAAATAAAAAAAAAGACATCTACAAATACGAGGTTAAGAACCCCTCTGGCAGCTGAAGTCAAGAGAACAAGTCTCCCAGCACTGTGATATTCCGACGCTGTCTGAACAATTCAAGTCTAGCCTTCCCTTTCTCATCTTTTTAAAATACAGGTACAAAAGTTAGAAGCAAACACAGGATCAGAAGAATACCAAAGTGTGGGTCTGTAAGGAGAGCGTCCAGTTGGCTAAAACTCTGAACCAGGTGAGGCAGGCAAGAAAACAAAGGAAAACAAAGAAAGTTGGTTTGGTGGGTTCGGGGGTTGAGAGATGCACAAGATCAAAAAAGGATGCTGCTCAGGATGGAGGGGACAGGGACAACTTAGGAAAGAGGAAAGGGAGGGCCGCTCAAATCTCGTTTTGCTCCTGTTTTCAATGAAGAACAGATTGCTCTTTGGACCAACAAGGAGAGGAGCGATAGGGTTAATGGAGCATTGATGGCCAAGCTAAGCAAAGCAACAATGGGAGCGATGCTGCCTTTGCTGACGAGTCCAAATGGCCCTGAAAGAACTGACAGGTGTGATGGCTGAGCCGCTTTCTTGGGGACCTTTGAAAGATCACGGAACACAGAAGTTACTACAGGACTGGAGAAGGACAAACATTCTGACTTTTTATTTTTAAGAGAAAGAACACATTTGGTGAATTATGTGTCAGTGTGCTTGACTTTGATTCCTGGGAAAGTTCTAGTGAGTGTTATTAAATGGAGGGTTTAGTGGGCGTCTAGAAAAGGAAAGCACAGTCACAAAGAGCCGGCCCGTCCTCATCCAGAACAGGTGGCACTAGATCTGACACTTCCTTTTTGACCAAGCTGTAAAACTGGTAGAGCAGGTGCCTGTTGTATGTCGCTAAACTCAATTTTGGCAAAGCCTTTGATAAGAGTCTCTGGGAGGGAGTGGATGAGACAATCCACTGCTGGTGGACTTGGGACTGATAGATGAGCGGACTCCAAGAGGAGTCATGGATAGGTCAACATCAGCTTCAAAGGGGGGGAGCCAGCAGAGAGCACACCAGCAATGCAGGCTTGACTCTGATCTGTGTCTTATTTTTAGGGATGCCTTAGATAAAGGCAGGGATGCAGACGTGGCCATGCCTATCAGACCTGCAGATGATACAATGCTGAATAGAATCTGGAATCTCTACCACATCAGATAACATAGGCAAGGGCCCTGAAAGATCCTGACACTCTAGAATGTGAGATTTAATAGGACAAGTGTCAATTCTCATGCTTCCTGTTTACAGATCTCTTTACAAGCATGAAATGGAGAATCACATTTCCTACTTTCCTGGGGTTCAAATGAGACAATACATGATAGATAAATGTGAGCTATTATAATTATGGGAATCTAGATGACACAGTGGACGGAGTGCCTGGCCTGAAGTCAGGAAGACTTGTCTTCCTAAGTTCAAATCCAGCCTCAGATACTTACTAGCTGTGTGACTGACTCTGGGCAAGTCACTTAACCCTGTCTGCCTCAGTTTCCTCATCTGTAAAATGAGCTGGAGAAGGAAATGGCAAACCACTCCAATATCTTTGCCAAGAAAACCCCAAATGGGGTCATGAAGAATTGGATGGGACTGAAATGATGGAATATTATAACTATACTCATTTGATCCTCACAACACCCTGTGAAATAGGATTGTCAACAACAAGCTTGTTGTCAACAAGCATTTATTAAGTACTTACTAGTGCCAGGTGTTGTACTTTGTGCTTGGAAATACAAATCCAAGGGGCAGCTAGGTGGCACCGTGGGTAGAGAGCACCGGCCCTGAAGTCAGGAAGACCTGAGTTCAAAGCCGGCCTCAGACCAGACACTTGACACTTACAAGTCACTTAACCCCATTGCCTGAACAAAACAAAACAAAAATACAAATCAAAGTAAAAAGAAAGATGGTCCCTGCCCTCCAAAAGTTTATATTCTTTTTTTGCAGGGGGGGGAGGGAATGACTTATTTTATTTTTAATTTATAGAATAAAATAAGCATTTCCAAAACATTATAATAAAAAAGATGATTGCATGTGAAACTGCAAATCTATTACGTACAACTTACATGTCTAATGAGGGAGAGCAGCACCCAGGAGGAAGTTGAAAAGATGGGGAGCGGAGAGGCCCCCCAAGCTGGTACATGGTAGCAAAGCCCAGAAAGTCAGCAGCAGAGCCAGAAGTTCCGGGAGGAACAGTCTTCAGAGCCCTCAGGGAAGGATCAGTCACAAAGTAGGTCACGTGTCTTAACTTTAAGCACACGCCCAGGGCAGAGAAGTCTATTCTCAGTTCTCCCACACAGGAAATTGTCATTGTGGAGATGAGGAAGGGAAAACAGGGAAGCTTATCAAAGCCTGTCAGGCAATTAGAAAGGCCTTTTTTAATCCAAGCATTATCATCTCATATCCTTTCCCACATTGTCTGCACTTCCGCATTTTCCACACTGTGGCTAAATCTGCCTGGGAAGCCAGCACTCTGGTGGACACAGAATCCCTATCATCCCTCAGCCAGGCAGAACTGTCGCCCTGGTCAGTTCCCATCTCCTTTGCTGTGTATGGGTCTTTGCAGCAACATTTTGGATGAAAATCAACCATCATTTGAGCTCGGACCAGGTTATTTTGAAAATGAATCAGCTCTGAAATAGCTTAGAGGTAGCAGACATCCCCAATCCCTCTCAGGTGGTCATGGGTCCAGAACATGTCCCCAAATATAGCTCCCCTCCCACAGAGGACAGAGAGAGATAGAGCCTTCAGAAGTATCTTTCTGAGTTCAAATCTGGCCTCAGACACTAGCTGTGTGACTCTAGGCAAGTCACTTCCCTCGGTCTCCCTCATTTTCCTCACCTGCATAATGAGCTGGAGAAAGAAATGACAAACCACTCAGGTATCTTTGCCAAGAATCGCCCAGATGGGGTCACAAAGAGTCAGACACGACTTAAACCAACTGAACAACAGTAACCTAGACTACTAGCTAGCCAATGACTTGGAGTGATGTGCGTGCTTTACGTTGGGTGGGTGATGAGCGAGGGTGTCACACATAACAGAGGTGTCTCTTGGCACGAGTGACACACAAATCATTCACGTAAGGTCTTCTGGAGGCAAATTACTATTTAACATGTACCGTGAGAGCATATCATTTCTGTGAACCTTAAAAATGTAAGGGTGAGTATAATTTGTAAGAACAGCAAAAACTTTTAAGGGGGGAGGGGAGAATATAGAAGGACGTCCAAGTGTTCCCCTCTTCACTGCGCGCCAATGGCTGGTAGCAAACAATCACTTAAGGACATACTACTACGTGCTAGATGCTACGCTGGGGATGAGTTCCTGCCCACGAGGAGTCTAATGAGCCAAGACAATACATAGCAGGGAATTGTAAAGGGGGTGGGGGAGAAGGGAGAAAACATCTGAGTGGGAACATGGCGGCAAAGTACATTCAGAAGAACGCCTGGGAGGGAAATGAAGCATGGCTGGCTTGGGCCCGTCCCCAAAATGGAGGCTCCCCGGAGGAACTAAGCGATGGAGAAGGAAGCAGGGATGTTACAGGCTGAGAAGGCCCTGGGCTGATCCAGAGAGGTTCCAGGGTGTGAGGGAAATGGAATCATGGTGGCAAATGAGAAACTCTGGAGAAGCGTAGGCCTCCTGCGCCCATCCGTCGATGGCTTGAGAAGGATAATCTGCTCGGAAATCTTGGAGAACTGAGGTGGGTGACGTGAGCCTCAGAATTCACTGACGCAGGCAGCAAGCCCTGGTGTGCTTCAGGGTCCAGAAGCAGAAAGAGCACTGTGAATGCACCCGAAGCCCAGAGCCTAGGGATGAGGAAGAGGAAGAGGAGAGAGGAGATGCTGCCGTGAGGCTCAACAGCACGGAAACGACCGGGGCTTGGGATAGGGGGCACTCTCTGGAGTGGCATTCTAAGCTGTAAGCACACACTGCCGAGGCAGTCTGAAATGCTCCACGGATGCGGTGAAGAGTTAGTTGTCTAGGTAAGAGCACAAACAAACACTTTCATCTTCCGGGAGCTACGCAAAACCGGATGAAGCGTAAGAGCCTGCATGGAATAGCCAAAGTCTGTCACCATTTGCTTAGAGCTCCAAGGACTGGTGAGGGGCATGGGGCTTTGGAAGTATGGCAGTGGGGGGGGGGGGTAGCGACTAATGCCATGTGCTGAGGAAAGGGCAGGGGGGGCTGCCCACACAGTTGGCCATAGGAGAGGTTCAATGAAAGGAAGCATCAATCTGGAGGACTCCTACCCAGGGCAGCTGTGAGGACGGTTTACTGGGCATATTGCTATGTTCTATGGGCCCTTATATGAAACTCTACTTAGGTTCTTTGACCTGCAAATAAACCAGTTCATTCTTTAAGCCTTGCAAGCGATGTGTTTGCAGAGGGAAGTTGGTAAGGACATACTGGACAGGGTCTGTCAAGAAGCTCCCATGTTGCATGGATGGAGCAGCAGAGGAGTAAGACATCGCCCCGAGAGTGCCCCTCGTGTCCTGTGAGAGCTCCAGGAATGGGGGCCTCCTTTTGGTTTTAGTTCAAACAGCCCCCTCCAAAAGGAATAATAATAATTAGTCTTGAGAAATGAAAACTGTAATCATATTGCTTCTGATACAAATCCTAACTCTTTGCTTTAGGAAATACTCATCCTGCTGGGTCTCTCATAATAAATAGCATTTACATTATACTTTACGATTCATAAAGCACTTTACAAATAGTATCTCATTTTATCCTCACATCAACACTGGGAAGTAAATGCTATTATGATTCCACTTTACAACTGAGGAAACTGAGGTAGACAGGTTAAGTAACTTGCCCAGAGTTATACAGCTAATAAGTGTCTGAGGCCAGATGACTCCAGGACCAGCACTCTATTTACTGAGTCACCCAGCTACCTCTTAGAATGAAGTAGAAAGACTGGGACTGGAGGTTTTATTCAGTAGAAGATGGAAATGGCACCTTTTTTGCTTTTAACCTGGCCTGGAGACTCTTTGGCCACATTTTCTTACTGGTTTGAGATGGGAAAAGCTATGTTGTCTCAGACTTCAGAGAGTTAGGAATTAACGCCTACATACAACGACTCATATCCCCGTGGAAAGGGACCCTTAGTGGTCATACAGGCCTTCCTTCCTTTATACCTTTCCCCTTCCCCGTCCTTAGCCCACTGCACATCCTCCATATTTGCAGAATGAATTCCAGTCTGTGGTGTTGGTGAGATAATATTTATCACGTGCACAATATAAAACACACACTGAATGTTACATTTTATTTTGTCACAAGATACTTAGCCCTCAAATAGACCCCTTCACAACATGCATCCCCCCAGAAATGATACATTAGCCACTGTAAATGGGAAGGACGTCCTTTCAAGCTCTGGCAGTAGGGTACCAGCATTGACCTACCTACACTAGCCTGCTTCTGTGCCTCCCCACTAATATTGGTGCATTCATATATATCCTCTATCTCTTGCTTTCTTCATCCTTTTGGGTCACTTAGGGGTCATCATAACATATAGTGAGAGCTGGGAGGGTCATCAGAAGCCAACAGTTCCAGCTCCCTCATCCTTGTGACTCAGAAATGGAATCCCAAGGAATTTGTGATTTTCCTCACCAAGGTAATCAGCCTCACAGCGGGACTGCTTAGCACATACTTAGCACAGGGCCATATCAGGTCCTTAATAAAGGCTGTACTACTTTTTTTAAACTTTTATTATTTTACTACTTTTCTCTTCATGAGAAACGCCAGTTTTTTTGTATTTATGTCTTGGGAGTATACTATACAGATGAACTTTAAAGTATCAAGGGTTTGTGGTACTGATTTTATAAATACAAATTTTAAGATGCTTTGATAGTTTCATTTTAGCTAAGTAAATACACACATATTTATGTATTTATGTATACACATGTGTATATATACACACACACACACAAATTACTGTAGCTATCCCTCAGCTTGTACAATCTTGAAACAACGCCCAATGTGTTACACCAAGAAAACAGGGCCAAATGTAAGGGTCCACCTATAGGGAAGGCAAAGAGAAAAAAAAAGAATTTCCTCCCGATATTGAAAAAAATAATACAGTGATCTACCAGCCTTCCATCTTGTGTTGAGACCTAGCCAATGAGCATATTCTAAAGCAGGATTTGACTATGCACACAGCAGCTTCTCTTAGTTTTATTGCAGTTTGTTTTTCTTTTTTTCATTACAAACACAAACTCTGAAGAATGTCAGTGTTCCAGAGAGGTCTGGCCAGTCACACAGGCTCTGTTGTCTTCCTATCAACTGGAGGAAAGAATTTAGCAGCGTGTGGAGACAAATACTTGCTGCCGTGCCAAAGCCACCCAAATATGGATGCTTCAGACCATAGTTTGGAGATGGAAGGAGACTTAGCTGCCACTTCTTCCTTCACCCCGAGAACTTGAGAACTCCCCAAAAGAACAAAGCTACCGAGCCCCTAGCGTTTGGCTCCGAGAACTGTGATGGGAGCTTGGCCTTCTGGAACGAGTCCAGTGAGTTTTAGATACTTCACTCAAATTGCATTGTTTAATGTGACTTCTTAAACTTGCTCATTTATTTTATGTCTTTCCAGGGCAATGGAAAGGGCTGGGGAAGGTGGACTCAGGGCCCTCCCATGATGTCTACACAGGTGCTCTGAGCAGGGGCTCAAAAATGCTGATTGCAACCAGACATCCTGAGTTGAGCCTTCATCTACAGCTTAGGCTGCTATGGAAAAGGAAGCACTGAATGTCTAGGACAATTTTAGTAAAATGAATTTATTCAAAAAGAGAATTACAAAATTTTACCTCTTGTTTTGTAAAAAGCACCACAAAAAACCAGGCAGATAAAAAGGCCACAGGTTTAAAAAGTAACATACATACAAAAGACTGTTGCAAATAACATTAAATACACATAGCCAAGTACAAACATATAATTTAACTAATAAGCCTTTCATGTTAAAAAAAATTCACCCTATAATTTCTGAAGAATGAGTGAAAATTCAAATTAAACAGAAAGCAAAGAGAAAAGGAAATTACATCAACAAAAGTTGGAAATTTAACAATGTAGTCTTTTAACAGATTTTTCATTAAAGGACATTGATATCCAAGTTTCTAATTTTGTTTTGAATCTTAAGATGGAATAGTTTTTGGTTTTTACCCCACTAACTCTCCAATCTGTGGTACGTTAGAGATTTACAAATGAAGGTCCAATTGGTGAATTTAAAAGAAAATTCTGACCACTTAAGCCATGAAGATCAAACTTAAGTTGATTTCATTTATGTACCTACCAAACAGAGTTAGGCATGGTATTTCCACATTGCCCTCAACCTCAATACGAACCCTAATCTAACGGCCAAACTTGGCCATCCCAAGGAAGATAAAGTCACCAGTCACTCAAAGGTTGAGAAATAGAAAACTTGGAAAAGTAGTGGTTTAAGCTTAAAAGTGCAAAAAAAGATCTGCTGACTGCCCCACTCCCCCACATCCTCGCGAAAGAGATTATAAATTAAGTTACTGAACAAGCCACAACTAGATCTTTCAAAAGAATTGTAAAGTTTCAAAAACAAGCACGTTACAAACAAGAGTTTTGCTAAGACATGACCCAGAACACTGAGTTAGTACAGGCAGAGCCCAAAATCCAGTTACATAATTTGCCTCAAAAGAAACCTCATTATCATAGGGCAGAGAGTTTGGTATTCTCTATTTGAGACAATAGATCTGTGTGCACACACTCTGTACTCTTTAAAGCACACTCGGAAGAGCTTTCGTCTAAGCTTCTAATTTGGTCTTGAAACTTTTACTACACACACATATAAAATGGTACCCATACGTGTCTGTTCCTACACGTCCAAAAGGGAGTTTCCAAACTGCTCCGATCAGGTCAAATTTCCTGTGTTTAGCTCCCATGGGAGCTTCATACTGCTTAAAAGGGACTCCTGTTCTAGTGAACAAAAACACATATCTTGACGGGACCCAAGAGTCATGTTGCGATACAAACTAATATGATTCATATACAAGAAATAAGAGTCGGGGTAGTTTTAATCCTGATGGGCCATCTAGGAGAACTGTGATGGCAAACCAGGTTTTTGTGGTGGGAAAAGGCAGCAGCACTGTGCCCAGGCTCTTTAGTAAAACCCAAGGAGAAAACCAGTGTGTGATGGGGATGCCGGGGGATGAAGAGCGTGGTGGTGTGGGGCATGCATGAACAGGCAAAACCCTCCAGGTTCCACTGTCCCTTTTTCACAGGGAAATATCAACACCTAAGGCAATAGTGAGGAGCTGAGTAATCAGTAGTACCAGTTGAACTCGTTCTAGCATTGACACATAGGCCACAAATTAATTCACAGGAATTAATAAGAAAAATCTATTTTTATATTCAAGATTTACATATTAATGGAAAGGCATTACAACAAGCAGTATTACACAGAAAACAAAGGAGGTTCCAGAACATTCTATAATGACACAGCCCTACCTCTCATAACACAATACAATCTTCCAATGAAAGTGAGTGAATCTGTAACTTAAACCTGTAACTCATCAGAGTGGGGATCTGGCACCCATGTTCTCAATGAGGAAAGCTATCCCAGACTCATGTGGGGAGAAGGCAAGTCCATACAGCAATGCCTCTCAACTCCAGACTGCCGCATCTAACCCTGAGCAGGGTCACAACTAGATGGACATCACTGCAATGCAAGTGTAAAGCTGGCAGCCTCCCTCCATCTCAGGTCCTCTCTCCCTCACACCCACAGCCACCCTCTTCAGGCACCTGACAAGCCAGCATGTCCATGCAACCACAAATAGCACTATTTCTACTCATCAAGGTGGTTAAAGCACACTTGGCCCCTAATTCTGTAGGGTTAGAGACAACACGAACAGAAACAGTATTTGTACCCAAAGCGGCAGCCATGGTGTAAAGGTCAGAAAGGCGGTCTCAGAGCCAGAGTGGGTCAAAGGCTCGTCTCCGCCACATACTGGGCACGCGGCCCTGGGTAAA
The DNA here is from genome assembly GCF_003287225.1 of Phascolarctos cinereus. Taxonomy (NCBI): domain Eukaryota; kingdom Metazoa; phylum Chordata; class Mammalia; order Diprotodontia; family Phascolarctidae; genus Phascolarctos; species Phascolarctos cinereus. Next base: position 22,583,249 of record NW_027555514.1, on the reverse strand, counting down.
TACCTTCAATTCTTCAGGCTCCAGGCAGCTCCCTCTCTGAGACCACAAGCAGGTCTGCACCTGCTTTGGTACAGGGAGTTTCCTTCTCTGGGATTTCCCTCTAAAGGTGGTGACAGCTGATGTTCCTTGTTCTAGCTCGTCCCAAATAAATGCTACTGCATTCCAGCAGCTCTCAATATAAACAATTTAACTAGGCAGGCCCTCAAAAAAGGGAGAAGAATCTCCCCCAAAATTTCAAATAAGCAGATTAATTCAATAAGAGCAAAGGTCAATCAGATGAACATTTCATATCATTCATATGAACACATAGTGCTATATGAAAGCCAAGACAGTCAAGGTGATCTTGTCACAGTATCACAGAAAGGTTTGTCACTTGATGGAAATGGGTTTTAAAGAAAAAAATAGCAACAAGAAATTTCATTAAGGCACACACTTTAGCAGTAGTTGGGAAAAAGGCAACCTGGACAGGGCTGTGATGAAAGTGCTGGGTTGACAAAGCACGTCCTCATCCTCTCCCCCTAGGTCCCTGCAAGTGAATAAACATAGAGAGCTGGTCTTAATAGAGTCCAATTCTGTATTTTACAAGCACTCTCCACCTGGCTTGCTTATCCTCTGGTTCCTGCCTTCTCTACCATTCTCCTAGCCATTCAGTGGCTGGGTAAGAGTGGTTTGGGGGACTTCAGGTTTCCTTGTCTGGGACTTCCGAGCATTTTCAAACTTCAGTAAACCAAAATCAATTAGGAATACAGTGCTCGCCAAAAATCCAAATACCTAAAAAGGAAAAAGAGAAAGTTAATTCAAATCCACACACCTGCATCAACGATGACTTTGAATTACAACCTCAATCTGACAACATCAATCTGACTGCAATGATAGCACTGACCCAACATTCTTCACAAATATTATCTCGTGTAATCTCCACAACAACCCTAGAAGACGGGGGACGTGATCATCCTCCTTTTACAGGCGAGGACCTAAGAGTAGGAAGCTAAGAGCCATGCCCAGGACCAGAGAGCTAGGAAAGCCCAAGTCTTCCAGACTCTGCGCCTGTCTGGCATCCTGCCTGCAGCATTAAGCTGCCGAAACAGCCCCAACAGCTCACCGGTTTTAGTTTATTCACTTCTATAACCAAATACCAAACTCTTATTGTTCTTGTTGAGAATTGTCCAGCCACCAGCAGGGGCCCCTGGGCAGGGCTCCTGAGGGGACACAGAGCTGAGCAGCAAACAGAACCCAAGGGGGGATCTTTGGAGTCTCCAACAGGTTAGGCCTGAGAATGAAAAAACATCTACTAGTCCTGGAAAGAACTTCACCTTTAAGCCAATCTTCACCCTTTTAATCTCACGAACCCCTACGGCAGCAGGGTGAAGCCAATGCATCTATCTGAGAAGGATGTTTTTAAACAACTGAAGGAAATGCTAAATTTCGGTTCTAAGTTAGTGAAAATGAAGCTATAAGCTCACATCCACAGGCCCAACAATTCAGTTTCATTTCTGAGCCTAATAGTCCAAGCAATAAGAGAAAATCCAATGGGGACAAAAATGAACAAGAATTTTATACAGAGTAGAGTGTTCACTGAAAACAGTGCTGCAAAAGGTCCATGCGGTCAAATGTTTGTAGTCAATGAAGAGATGCCCTGAATTTTCAACATTAGCAACCTGGCCTTGTCATTAAAGTAAAACTGTCATTTCCTGCCACGTCTCTGCTCAAAACTGTCTCCAAAAACAGATAAAATAAAGTGATGCCCTTCCCCGTTGGGATCCCTCCTGTACCCAGCTAGTTCCACAGCTTTCAATTACTCAAAAACCACTCACTGTGCTGTGCTGGCAACATCAAGATGGAACAGGACCTCAAAGCTGTAATAGCAAGTAAGGGCAGAGGGAAAGCCATCTCTTCTTCTGACAGTGAAAGCATGAGAGAGGCTTTAAGAAGTTTTGAGGGGAGGGACAGTTGAGAACACTCTTGTCAACAGAGCAGGAAGGCAGAGTTTTCTGCTAAGAGGGAGAGCAGGGGAATCTGAGAGCTTGAAGAGGGTGAAAAATGTCAGCGTGGCCATAGACAATGGGGCAGCAAATCTCTAAGGGGGGGGGGAAAGGCTGGCCACTAAAAAGGGAGGGCCCATTGGAGGCAAGGACCCTGCCAGCAGTGCTTAGGAATAGGGGCAGAGAAGGCAAAGGGAGTGGGGGTGTCCTCAGGGCTGGGAGGAGCCAGGCTGCAGCCACAGCAGGATAAGGATTCCAAAGAAGAAGAGAAAAGTGAAACGGTCCCACCACTAACACACTGCCTGAGGCTGGCTTCACTGACAGCGCCTCAAGCAGTCCTCCCCATTGCCCTAAAAACCAGAGGAAACAGGTGATGATCCTACAGAGAACAGCGAAATTTAGCTCAACAACATCTCCCCAAACTCCACGATACTGATAATCACACAGTCCAGGAGACAAAGGCAAAGCACTGACCGTCCTTTCAGTCTTTTGGTGGACTGTCTAAAAAGCTAATTGCGGAAATTCAGGTTGGATAAAAGAACTTCTAAAAGAAACAAAAAAAAACTGGAAATAAGTTCATTAGGAAAAGAAGACAAGGAAGAAGATACATCTACTTACAACTGCAGCGGTTTCGGGTGAGGTCCCATCACTGGTGCAAGCAAAGGTTATTGATGCTATCAAAAACATTAACCCAGTTATCGCAGTGATATAGACATCCTGGGATCCACAGCCAAAGGGAAAGAGACCAAGGTAAGCATTTGGAAAAGTCAAGTTCAATATTTGTCTAACAAAAAACAAACCCCACAAAGTGAGGAGGAAACGTTTTCTCTTAAGGGAAGTGATCCAACCTTCAGCCTAGCCAAAGCTTTACTCAACTTTTAGACTGGGTTTATTCCAGAGACTGGTCCTTTTGACAGGCTTCTCCCCAGGTATTCAGCTCCTGCCCACAGGCTGAAGCAGCTCAACCTTGCTGAGCTACAGGCAAAGGGGAACCCCCCCCCGACCCTGGGGTGCCCAGCACTTTATGCTAAAGCTTCTTTGGAAGGTCAGACTTTTCTTTTCTTTCTTTTTTTTGGCTAGATTTTTCTTTTAAAAAATTATTTTTATTCAAAATGTAATAAACACCAGCTACATGGGCATTTCCATAGAGGAAGCAGAACAGAACAGGAATCCACAACTCCACTACCTGCTACCAGCTTCCCACCCCCACTACATCATAACTCAATGTGTAACTTCCAAAGCCCTCAGGAGACCTACACGTCCACAGCCACATGAGACAGCCTGATAGGCCGCTCACTTTTTGTGTCACTTAAATTGTACTGGTTCAACTACAGCCACCTCCCTACAATGAAATCTCTTTGAAAAGAAAAAAAGTTATATGTATGTATGTCTGTATGGGAGGGAAGGGGGCAGAGTGTGAGCATCACTGAAAAATAATACACTGGATTTCAAGCCCAAGGATTTGAGTTCCAATCCTGAGTCTAATTAGAATTAGAACCACTGTGACTTGGGGCAGCAACTTCACTTTGTGGTCTCCAGTTTTCTATACTGTAAAATGAAAGCATGACAAGATTCCTTCTCCTCCTAAACCTAATGATCTTATGATTTAAGAAACAAATGTTTTTCTTTCCATTTAAAAGAGCTTTCCTTCTTCATTTTTATCCTAAGCTCTTACTCTTCATCATTTCTGTGGTTTTCTTAATAAAAAAGCAATTATTAACTGGGTTGGGGTTTGTTTGTTTTCTGATCAAGCCAGAATAGATGAGGAAGCACCACCTCTATTCCATCCAATGTGATCTGCGACCTTCCCATAATCTAGAACAGCAATCCCACACTGCCTGTGGGCTAGATCACCCACCTACCCGGCAGAGGAGGCTTTGAAATCTACTGTCTCTCATTACATAACAAAAGCCATCTTTTCCTTTTTTAATAAAGTTTTGACATTTTGCAAAGTAACTCTCTAAGGGCATAATCTCTGATACATACAATCAGTTTAAGAGGAAATTCAGTCTTTGCGCTCAATGTTCAACCTTCCTTCAAAGAAGCCAATTTGGAGGCACAGCATTAATTGGTGTGAGGCTGGAATCCCCAGACTCTATAGAATAAGGATGCCGCTGCAGCCTACAGAAGAGCCTTGGCCTCTCTCCAAGGCCGAGGGAGGCTGAGTCTCTAAGCCATCAGCTGTGAGACACTGGCCTTTCTCCCTGTGCTGTTCCAGTCCCTGGTGGTAACATTCAGTATCTATTAAGCTGAAGAATCCCTCAGAGAGCTGCATCTCTTAACGAGTTAGATTGCCAGAGAAACTGAAAATAGGGCACAGCCAAGATTTTTTCTTCCTTGAAAGACCACCATCTTTATCTAAGTTGTCTTTTCCAGAATAGACAATTTAAAACATCCCAACGGATGGACCTCTTACAGAGGTGAAAATGTCAAGACAACACATTTAAGGGAAGGTTCCTTTTTAGGAACTGTGCTTAAAATGGCAGCCACATTACAGAACAGAGCCAGGGTGCCACAGGACTCACAAACCCCCATAAAAGTACTGAAGGCAACAATTCTAATGTTCTTCTGAATTTAATACGTGTAAATATCAAAATATTAATTAAAAACACTTTTGTCTTAGGATATTGCTTTCTTTCTCATCTTAAACCTCACAGTGTATCTTCCTTCTATCATTCCATGTGGCAGAGGGAAATGTTGGTAAGAGATAAGTATGTAGAAAAACCTCTAGTGACTGCCTGGCTCATTGCTGAAAGCCCATTCTTAATCAAGCAATTAAGACCCACTAATTAGGGGACCACTTCTGCAAGGGTCCTGGGTGCTGGGTGGGGAGATGGTGCAGGAGCTCTCACCGACTTCTTCACTTTGTTTTGGTCCACTCTGTCATACAAACTGGTGCAGTAGACAATAACCACGAGCAGGCTCAGGAGGAAGGCACTGCAGCTAACAAACTCAAAAAAGTAAAGGCCTCCACACCGCGTGCAGCGGGACACAACCTCTTCACAGATAAAGGCCACCAGAGACAGCACCTGCAAACCAAAGGGGGAAACAAAGACAAGGAAAAGATCAGAAGCACAGAGAAAACCAAGACATTTAAGGCAAAAGGGCGTAATGTCTTCGGTTAACGCCAAAAGACCAGACTGGCCATGAGACAGAAAAAATCCAGGCACAGTCCTGAAAGCAGAAGCTGTCACACTGTGGTCAACACAAGAAGATAAGCACAGCTCTTATTTATCTGGCCCCTGCAAAGGCTTTAGGGGAAAAGGTGGACTGCCCTACTCTCCTGCTCCTACAAGTAATCCTGAAGGCCCAGGTCCTCACAAAACAAAAGAACGCACTTCTGGAGAACCAAAGTCTGCAGTTCTAAGGACCCTGGCAAGTGGAGTGAACAAGCACGAATCAAGTGCCTACTATGTGCCAGGGCCAGTGCCAAACAGTGGGGATGGCGAGAAAGGCCTCGCCTTCAGGAGCTCAAAGGCTACTCAGCTCCTCCCATTACTAGCACAGGATGTAGTGAATAGAAAACCCCAGAAAACAAATAAAAAGCCACCTGCTTCTGGGGCTCTCCCTCTTTTTAAATGTTTTAGTGAAGCTTTTTTTTTTCCCATCATGGCCATTTCCCCATCCTCTCATCCAAGTCTCCCACCCCACTCCACAGAAGGCCCAGTGACACACCCATCTGGTCTGGGCCACGTGTCATAGAACATCCGCCCACTGCCACCCCCTAACCCTCTCCGAGCTTCCCCATCAATTCTCTCAAGTCACACCTGCGGTTTTGAAAATGTGCTCCTTACTCATCGGTGGCCATCTCAAAAATCTGACTGCCATACTAGAACACTAAGCATTTCAGCTTCTCTTCTCTGTAGTTGGAAGTCTCCCTTCCCTATTCCACTGTAAAGTGAAAAAAACATTTCCAGTGTGATCATTATCCTATTTCTGTGTAAGATGAAACTTATTTTTTCCCTTCCTGCTCAGTCTCTGGTCCTTTACCAAGAGAAAACCCTTTCTACATTACATCATACTCATTATGAATGACATAGTTCAAAAGAAAAATATTGGCTGTGTTTCTACTCAAACGCAAATCAAACATTTAAGTGCAGAACCAAAACCAGAAAGTAAAATAAAAATTCCCATTCTTCCCCTCAAACGACCTTCCTTGAGAAGGTCCAGAAGGTCACGACATACATACAGATGAGTCAAGAGACTCAACAACTGGGAGGCTTTGAAAAGGCACCAAGAAGTGCCTTAAACGAGACTAGAGATACTATGAGGGAGAAAGGAGGGCATTGCCAGCAGAGGGTCTCCAGAGGCTGGAGAAGGAATGCTGTGTAGAGGAAGCAGCAAAGAAGGTCAGTCAGTTTAATGACCTGGAAAACTGATTAAGGAGAGAAAAAACTTAATCACTGAATCCCTGAAAACCATGATTTTAAAAAAGGTCTAGACACTAGACTTCAAGAAATCATAAATGAAAAGTGCCCAGGGAAAAGTGAAGAGGGGCAGCTAGGTGGCTTGAGCACCGGCCCTGGACTCAGGAGGACCTGAGTTCAAATCCAGCCTCAGACACAAAACACTCACTAGCTGTGTGACCCTGGGCAGATTACTTAACTCCATTGCCTAATGGAAAAGAAAAAAAAAAGAAAGAAAAGTAAAGAGAGAAGGACTCTATTGATCACCCCCTAAAAGAAACTTCAAAAGGAAGTCTCAGGATCACCAAAGCCAAATCCAGGACTTTCAGGCCAAAGAAAAAATTACTGAAATCACTCAAAAAGAAACAACTTGAGCACCCAAGAAACCACTTCTTAGATAACATAAGACCAGCTAATTTCTACTACAAATGAGATCTTGGAATTCAACATCCCAAAAGATAAGACACGATAAGTTACGACCAAGAATAACGTAACCTGCAAAGCTGAGTACGATACTACAGAGATTAAAAAAATAATAATTATAATGGTCTTTCAAGGACTTCTGATGAGTAAGAACTTTGAAATACAAACATAACAGCCAAGAGAAACCTAGAAAGGTAAACTGATTTGAGCAACTCAAAAGGCTTGTACTGCAGAGTTAGGTTCTAACATTGTCAAGTAGGTGAAGTAAAGCGCCCCTTTACAGGGTATAGAGTTAAATAAGAGAAACAGATGACGTGGCAGAATGTTAGTTCTGTTCTGAGGGCGTAAGGGGGCAAGAGAAGGGAGGGTAAAAGGAACACAGGAGTGTAGAAAGATACAATGGAGCAGAAGATGCTGTTTCTCATAACTGGAGTCCATGGGAAGAGGATGCAAACACAGAGGTAAGGAGGTGGGGGGAATGTACGAAGGAGCCTCTTATCTGAAACAGACAAAGGAAGGCTGAACACATACACGTACACATAGTTTGGCGCAGGGATACATTGAACTCAATAAGGAGACAAGCAGGGGTAGGGAAGGAGTAAGAGGGAGGAAAATACTAAGGATGAAACAGTCCCAAGCAAAACAAACTTCATGACCCTGAACAAGCATCAAAAGGGGAGAAAAGAACAGAACAGAATTGGAATCTGACCCATCAGTCGCAGAATGGCTGAACAAAGTGTGTTAGGTGAATCTAACAGATTAATGAGCTACAAAAGATCATTTCAGAGAATCCAGGGTGGTAGGAATTGATAGAGAGCGAACTGAGCAGAACCCAGAGAACAAGTCAAGGTCACCCAGCTCGTGAGCTTCTTTGAGGTCAGTGCTCTATCCACTGGGCCACTACGCTGCCAGAACTCTTGTTAGGAGTAGAGATGGAGTCAGGTTTGAACCTGGATGAATGGAAGCATATTAGCACCCTCAACAGAAAAAGGGAAGCTTGGAAGAGGGATCGGTACTCTGGATGTACTGCGCCTGAGATGTCGTACCAGACAGGGAGAAACATGGTCTAGCAAGCAGGTGGTAACAGCACCGGAGCTCAGGATATAGTTCATATATACATATATACGAAAGCATTTTCAGATCCTGCAGCTACTAGTGACTCCTCACCAAATGACCTAGCGTAAATGTATTAGTAGAGGTGTTATCTCTCCCCTCCCACAACAGAATTAAGTTCCTTGAGGGCAGCTACTGTTTAATTTTTAATTTAATAAATGCTTGATTGACATGGAGATTTGGGAGTAATCTGGACAGAGATCACCAAGGGTTCAGAAAAGAGAGAAGAGGCCAAGCCAGAGCCATGGCAAGGTTCAAAGACCCAGATGCCCTGGATTGCCAAAGTGGCAGACTTGGAAAGGTGCTCCCACTCTGTAAGCTGGTACACTCATCCTTCCAAGCTCCACAGTTAAGAGCAGAATACACATTTCATGGCCACGAGGTTCTCTGCCTGGCCCTACTAGTGTGTCCCCAGACTCCTCCACATCTCTATCCCCCTCTTCCACCACAGCCCTTTACAGCTCATTTTTTCACCACCTTTCCAAGAAGCACACAACAGCGGGTATACCCAGAAAAGAGCTGGGTTTGCACCGGCCATCATGAACTAATTGAAGACAGCTAAATGCTCGAAAAGAACAGAATGAGAGAGCTGGGAAAGTAGGGCTCCCCCAAGATCTTATCCAACAAAAGAAAGACTGTTTAGAATGACCTAAACAGAAGGCGAAAGGGAGCCAAACCCAGTGATATTCATCGATAAGGTGAAGGTGAACAGTGGGTAACAAAGGAACTCACAGAAAACAGTATCCTAGAAACTCCAAGCGTGGTGAAGACGTCCATTAGAAGGCCCCAGGGCAGTGCTACCAGGCCGGTACAGCTGGGCTGGACCAAACCCACTCGATAGCTCCTCAGTTAGACAGTTTTCGCTTAGCCTCAGGGTAGCAGGATGTTGAAGATATAATTTCTGGAGAAAGAACTAGATTGGGAAGGGGGGGTCTTGGGCCTGAATAACTACAGAATTTTCTAAATAAAACTTCTCTACATTTGAAGAAGCCTAAACTCTAGTGCCTATAATTTGCATGTGTGTATAAGAATCTTCTAATTTACAATGGGTTACCTTCCAAAATTTAATCCAAGCTGTTTGAAACTGGTGGCCATTTTTTAAAAACCATAAACATGTTACCGACAGCAATTAAATTTCCAAGTTAGTCCATAAACTTCTATTTAACTTACACTTTGAAGACCTACTTTATCGCTAGGGCTATTCCCAACAAATACAAATTACAACTCTCATCTTGTTCCAGTGGCTAAACCGTCCATCCGCCGGAGACCAGCCAGTCGCTCTGGTGATAAATGAGCCAAGGCAGGTGGATGGGTCCTCCGATGGGTTTGTTGCTGGGGCAGTACTTGCCAGCTGCCTTCCCCTGAGATCCTGGGAGAAGCCAGAGCCCTGCCTGTGCCAGATGGGCTGCGCCCAAGATGGGCTTCTGGGGAGCACTGCTCATTGACTGGGGAACAGCTAAACAAATTGTGATACACAACACAATGTAATACTATCTGCAAGAATACAGAGAAGTGTAGAAAGACCTCCATGAACTGGTACAGAGCAGAGTCATCTGAACCAAGAAAAAAACAGACACAATAGAAATGGAAACAACAACAAAACAACTGAAACCGAAGGCTGTGAAAGCCCAGTGCCCAAGCCTGGCCCCAGAGAAGGCAGATGAGGAAACACCTCCCCCTCCTTCTTTACAGACACAGGGGAAACCTGGGCAGAACGTCACATGAGGTGCCTCAGACTTTGTGATAGCTTGGCTGCTTTCGCAAGGGTTTTCTTTTTCTTCCTCTTTATGAAGGAGGGTTGTCTGGGAGGGGGTGGAGGGACAAAAAGAGACGAAAAAGAAAAAAGAGAAGTCAGAGAAGACCAAAACAGACTTGCTTAGAGGAAAGGCCATTGTATTTACCAAGAAAGGAGGCCACCGGCGACCTTCAAGGGAACAACCACAATGAATTCGGCCTGGCCAGCCTTGTGCTTCCATAGCATCAAGAGCTAATATTAATGAGATGCCAATAAAATAATCTGGCATCTCCACAAATAACTTCCAGCATGGCTTACCATAATTACCTGGGAATACAATGAAATAATGAGAGAAAATTTCAGAGATTTTAGAGATGACTTCCTCCCAGCCTTATTTAAGGAAACAGAAGCCTATAGAATACTGCCCCTCACCCTCACACCCACACGGTCTCCCTATTCAGTTCCTGTGAGATTTTTATTTTTAAATTTGGTTAAATTATAATGATCAAGCCTGAAGGTAGAGAAGAGCTGAAAATGTCAATGTCCCTCCTCCTTTCACTGCAGAGGAAGAGAAATAATGAGGTTGAAATCCTACACAGACTGCATAGACTTAGTCTGGGTGTTAGGTGGCTTTGCTGAACTTCTTTCCTACTTTTTAAAAGTTTTGTTACAAAGGACAGTTTACTGGGAAAAGGAAGAGAGATACTGTCAGAAGTTAAACGAATGAGATAGAAAAACAAAGTTGAAATTCCTTATCAATTTTAGTGATACCTTTAAATAAAATTTTTTAAAGACTAGAACACATGTTCCAAATCATTTAATAAATATTGGGGACAGGACAATAGTCTTAAGAGTCAAGATGACCTGGGTTCAAATACTGCCTTTACTTATTAGCTGTGTGACCCTGGGCAGTCACTCTGAGTCTCAGTTTCCTTCTGGAAAATGAGGACAACAGCATCTACCTCCCAGTGTTAATGTGAGCATCAAATGATATACTATATAAAACTATAAGTGCTTTATAAATATGAATAGTTTATTACTTTTATTTGTAAGGTCCTAGTTCTAAAATTCTAGGAATAAGTTCACTGAATAAGTTTTTTTTAAGCTACAAAGGATCTCAGAAATTATGTCATTCAGCCTCCATTTTACAAATGAGGAAACTGAGGTCACGAAAAGTAAAGTGACTCTGCCCAAAGTTGCCCAATCTAATCCACATTTATCAAGCTCTTACTAGCACCAGGAAGACCTGAGTTCAAATCTGGCCTCAGATCCTTACTAGCCATGTGACCTTGAGAAAGTCATTTAACCTGTTTGACTTAATCCATTGGAGAAGGAAATGTCAGAGCACTCCAGTACTCTGGCCAAGAAAACCCCACAGACAGTATTGACCTGCTATGGTCACAGGGTCTCAAAGAGTCAGACATGACTGAACAACAGAACAGCAGCAGGTCCTAGGCTAAGCAGCCTGGCTAGCAGGGGAGCCAAAGCTAGAGAAGCCAGAGCTCCTCCTATCCTAATGTTTGTTCCACCACTGTTTCAACTCTGTAAAAGACATTCAATTCCAAATGTCTATTACAAGCCTATAATTACAAGGGACTAAGGCTAGATATGATACAATCCCTGCTTATCCAACGGGAGGAAGAGGTGTGCGCCCAAATGATTCAGACCCAAGGCACAGGAGAGGTCAGGGCAAAGGACGCGGAGAAATTGGAACCCACTTGCCAATGGTGGAGAGACACAAACTAAACTGGGCCTTGAACGAACCAATTTTCACAGATGGAGATGGGAGCCTATTCTAGGACCAGAGAAAAGGGGCCAGCAAGCAGGCAGACATGTATTCATTAAGTATGAGCGCTGGGCCCAGAACTGGGTTGAGTGCTGGGAAGGCAAAGAAAGGCATACACAGTCCTTGCCCCAGCTATGTACAGAGTAGATGGCAGCTAAGTGGTCCCAGAGAGGAAAGGAGGGGGGCCCAGGAAAGATCTCTTGAAGGTGAGATGTGAGCCAAGCCTTCAAGGAAACAAGGAAAACGAAGCAGAGACAGCAAGGGGTCTAGAGCAGTTCCAGCCTGGGGGCACAGACAGGAAAAGGAGGGCTGTATTTGGGGAACACAAAGTAGGGCCATCAAGCTGGCTTCTAGGGTTCATGGGAAGGCAGGAAGGGGCCAGGTTAGGAAGACTCTCCATTCAATCTGGGAGATAACCAGGGCCACTGGTCCTCAACGAGCAGGAGGGCAGCATGGTCAGACCTTGATAGAAACAGAGAAGTTCTGGTTTGGCCCTACTGTGTGACATGCCATGAGCCATCCAGTCTGAGATGAAGGTGTCATCTGCACAGAGGGAATGCAATCCTGATGACAGGAAGGTGCTTCAAGAACAGCCAACAGTCCAGTTTGCTGGAACCTAGAATACCTAAGGGAAGCAGCTTGTATCAGGCACTGAATGCCGGGATCTGGAGCTTGTACAATATTCTGCCAGCAATCAGAAGCACCCAAACACTGAGTAAAGGAAGGACAATCAGGCCCAAGCTTTGGAAAACTGCCCCAGCTGTAGTATGAAGAGTAGATCAGAGCAACAGACCAGAGGCGACTAGAAGGTGATGGATATCAAGTCTAAGCGAGGAGAGAGAAGAGGACCAGAGGTGGGTGCAGGGACACAGGAGAGGCCAGAAGTGCTTACTGGTGAAAAAGGACAAGCCAGTTCTGGGAGGGAAAAGAAGGCAGATGATGCTCTTCTAACTCTTGCCTTTCTCAAGCTATGATTCCATGAAATAAAAAGTAAAATGGGTATTGTCAGCAAGAAGAGGGGTAAGATACACTATGGACTCCATACCTAAAAGCTAATGACCATACTAATCATCTCCTCAAAAATCACTTGCCCTGCTTCTTCATGTAGGGCAGTATCACGAACATTCAACACAGCACTTCACATCAGGGCATGCACATTCTCAAGTTAAAATGGTGGCAGTAATAGAGCAGCTACTTAATATTAAGCTGGGGCCAAAAAGTCTAATTCATTAAAGAACAGCAGCATTGCTTCTTGGTTAATAAAGTGATATCACCGGGGAATCCTAAAACAAATGGCTTAACTGGACAGCGACTACAATGATGGCACTGTGCAAACACCAGGACACTCAACTAGTACCGTGATCACAATGTAGAGTCTGTTGACAAGTATATTATAAATATCTTGAGCTCACTGTACTATAATTCATGTACTAGCTTATACAAACCAAATTGCAAACCTGGGCACAAGTAGCCTCTCCCCTCAAACAAAATAAAACAAAAAAAAAATTCCATACCCACACGTACAACATTTCTGGGACAAAGCAGTCGCCTGAAATTTATCTGAATGTTTGCCCTGGGAAATCAAGTTCTCGTCCTTGCCTACATCTGGAGACTTGGCCTCATGAGGAAAAAGCAGTTGCAGGTGGTATCCTTTTACTTATTTAGTCATTTTTCACTTGTGTCTTACTTTTTGTGACCCTATTTGGGGTTTTCTTGGCAGAGATACTGGAGTGGTTTGCCATTTTCTTCTCCAGACTATATTACAAATGAGGAAACTGAGACAAACAGGGTTAAGTGACTTGCCCAGGGTCACACAGCTAGTAACTGTCTGAGGCTGGATTTGAACTCAGGTCTTCCTGCCACCATGCCCACCACTCTGTGCACTGCATCACCCAGCTGCAGGTGGTATATGAGGCACCATATTTAGCAGAAAGGACTAGGGACCAAGAATCAGAAGAACAAGGCTCCAATCCTGGTGTGACCTGTCACTTTCTAGCTAGCTTAGAATCATCACATACTCCAAACTCTTCTTTCCCTTTCCCTGACTTGTTTTCAACCCTTCAGCTATCTCTATCTAAACTGACAGTAATAACAGCTAGACTTTATAGTCCTTTAAAGTTTGCCAGTCACTTTACAAATATGGCCTTCTTTGATCCTCACCACCCTGGGAGGGAGGTGCTGCTATTATTCCCCCCTGAGGAAACTGAAGCAGACAGAAGTTAAGTGACTTGTCCAGTGTCACATTTACTAAGTGTCTAAGGCTGGATTTGAACTCAGGATTTCCCAACCATGACTACATCATAGTCTGCTACATCACATATCTGCCCTACTAGTAATCTGAATTGACACAGATAGAGAACCACAGACTTAAAGCTGGTGAGATCCACACAGCTAAAGCCCCAGCAAGTTAAGTGATATACCCAAGGTCACATAAGTGTTCAGGGGCAGGGGCTCTCTCTTTACACAGGGATAGGACTGGAGTGGGTGTAAAATATATTATATACACTATTCTGATAGGATCAGACTGAGGAGAACTGTTGGCAAATTTTTGCTAGACTGTTTTCTTCTTTTTAAAATCCTTGTTTTAAGAGATTGCTCACTGGGTAGAGAAGGAATAGTTGGTAATTAAGTTGATAGACAAGATACCAATTTTTTTAAATGTCAGCAGTAACTGGGAGACCCAGGATTAAAAGGCAGAGCCTTTGTCCTGCACCACGCTAAGTTTAAATAATTACACTTAAACAGGAAATACTCCTCTTCTGATCCACGTTAGGAGCCCTGTCTTCTCTGTGTGAGCTCTGCAGGGCTACAGATCTATTAAGTCAGGTATCACGCCTCTTATTTCCTATGCTTTATAAATGGTATACGACTGAGGCTTTTGTAGGATGTCTTAGAATATGCAAGGAAGAGATAATGATACAATGTTATAAAAACATCAAGGACAAAGCTAAACCAAGCACAAAAATCCCATGAGAAAAATGAAAGTGAAACAAAGTATATCACCCCAGTGTTGAGAGCAACTATGTTTCTTACTTAAAAACAAAGAGCAGAATGCCTGACAAATTCCAGCCTGGCCCCTTTTCGTCCCAATTTTTCTTGGAGAATGAAAAATATGTAGACAACTATTTCAAAACCAAAATACAGCCCACAAAGGTAATGACTATCAACAATTGCTGCTTATGTTCAATTCTTAAAGATGATGAAGAAATCCCAGTAAGAAATAGTTCAGTTCACCACTTCTGAAGCAGTGGGGGGGGAGGGAGTGCCCACTAATTTTTAGAAAGAGGACAAGAAAAGCAATGAGGCAAGAAAGAAGTAAAAGTTGGTTTTAAATCCAGAGGATTCTCCATCCCCCAGTTCAAGCCCCCTTCACCTTGGGGGGTGTCTCCCCCCCCATTGCCATCAGGTAACTTGAGCTTCCTCTTTTCTCTCTGCAGCTGAAGCAGCTCTAATGGCTCTCTAATGCACGAGGATAAAATTCCGACTTCTGTTAACAAGCTGGCTCCAGTCTACCTGCCCAGAGTTATTACAAAGTAACAAGTTTTCATCACTGTCCCTCCTGCACAGCATTCACAGGCCCATGCCCAGAATGCTTTCTCTCCTGACCTCCATCATCTCAAAATCCAGCCCTGGACTCTTTCAAATCTCAGCTCCCACGAGGTCTTTCCTGATATCTCCACCCCGGCGTTGCTAGCCATTCCCTAGGAATACATACAGACATACACATCTGGGCAACATACTGTTTCTTATGATAAAACAGAATCTTCTTGAGAAATCATTCCATTTTTGTCTTTATATTCCCAACCCCTTCATTCTTCGGTTCTTCCCAATTCCAAGTGAGAGAACAACTATGGGCAAATGCCTGACTCCCTGAGCATCAGCAAATGCTTCTATCTGGATTGACAGCCTCCCAGGTGGTTTGAGCTCAAAACTGAGGCGTAGGTTAAATGCAAACTTTAGAGCTTCACATAAAGGTCAGTTATCCTTAGTAAGTTCTATGGAGTTTTGAGGTCCAAATGCTACAAATTTAGCTAATAAGTTAAAAAGATACTAGGAAAACCTTGGCAGATTAATAGAATCTGGATCGTGTGATATCATAACATTTGCAATGAAGTAAATAAAAAGCCTTCAGCTATAGGAGGAAAATAAGGGCCAGAGAAAAGTCACAAGCTTATAAGAAGGGCTTTCCATTCTCAGGACACCCGGACTCGATGATTAACGGCCACAGGAAGGTCCCCGATGAGGGGAGTGGGCTAAACGACGTGAAAACAACCCAACTCTCCTTGATCCTACCACTTCTTGAACACGCCCAACCGGATCTTCAGCTCTTAGGTCACCAACAGTCTTGTGTGGGTGCCCTCTCAACCCACCCTCGGCCTAGGAATGAATGCTCAGTATCTAAAACATACCAGGGGCTGGGGGAGCAAACTGGTGAAGGGGGTGGGGTGGAAACGTACTAGCCCAAGTCTCCCGAGCCAGGCCTGGGGAACTGTCCATTTGAAGGCGACCGACCACATCCCCAGGGGCGAGGACTTTTTCTCATGTATAAAATGTTGGGGCAGGGCTTGCTATGACTGACGGGCTGTCAAGGGTCCCTGGCCTCGGAAGCCGGCTCTCGGATGACCGCAATGGTCACTCCAGCCCCCCGGGGCTGTTTCCTCTTCTCTAAAATGTGGGGAGTTGAACTAGAGGACCCCCAGGCCCGCTCCAGTTCTGATCTACGCCCCTTCCCCCCCCCAAGGCTCTTCCGATTCTGAAATCCCGAAGCCCGAAACTTCCTTTTAGGACCCGCAAGGGCGGGGTGAAGCGGTTGGGGAGTGGGTCACTTCCTTAAACGTCCACGCGTGACCCCTCCCTCTTCGCGGGGCGGGGTGGAAATCAGGGGGGGGGGCTTCTCCAGGAAGCGCAACCGACCAACGAGGTGGGGGAGGGGAAGCGGAGGGAACGCTGGGGCTGCCGGCTGAGAGCGAAGGAAGGGACTGCACGCCGGAGGTGCGCCCGGGGCGCGGAGGATGGAGATGGGGATCCCACCCGCCTCCCCCGCCGCCTCACCAGCTCGGCCAGCTTGACGGGGGCCCGGAGCCGGCTGGGCCGGGCCAGGGAGAAGCTGCAGGAGCTGCGCCCGGGGACGATCGCGGAGGCCGGGACATCCTCCGTGGTGGGGTTGTACACATCTCCGTTGTCCATGGCCGACGGCGGGACGGGAGGGAGGGAACGGGGCCGAGGCGGGACGAAGAGGGGGCCTCCAGCCGGAGCCTCTCAGCCAACGAGAGCACGGACAGCAGCCGCTCTGCACCCCGACCCGGCTCGCGCAGCCGTAGACTGAAGGATCGTTGCACGTCACGTCCGGCGCTGGAGAGCGGGCCCCGCCCCCAGAGCAGGAAGCCCCACCCACATTTGGCCCCCTCTGTCCAGGGGCGTGCCTCTCCCCTACAATCTGGAAGCCCGGCCCAGAATGAGGCCCCGCCTCCGGAGCGTCCTCCGCCCCTCCTCTCAAGATCGAGACCCGCTTCATGACTCCAGGCCCCGCCCCCTGTCCCTGACCCTAGCCTTCCTCAGAAAAGCCACGCCCTCTCCGAGAACGTCTTAACCCGCGCTTTTCTGTCCGGAGGTCCCGCCGCTTTGGCTCCACCCATTTCAAAAGTTCTACCCCTTCTCCCTTCTCCCTATCCCCTGTTCTGCCCAGTCCGAGGCTCCGCCCCGGCTACTCTCCCCTCCCGCTGAGGCCTCCATATCTCCTCGCGTCTCATCTCCGTAGCATACCTACCTGGAGTCCCCGCCCCTTCCTTACCTGCCCCGCCCAGGGTCCCACAGGCCCCGCCCCTAGTCCGTAGGTCCCGCCCTCCATTCATGCCGGGGCTTGGCCTACAGGCCCCGCCCCCTTAACAACTTGCGACCCGCCCCCAAGCCTTAGGGTTGTTGGAGCAGTTTGAGGTGAATCCTGATGGATCCCACCACCTTTGCCCACCTTCCCCCTCCCCCTAACACATCCCATCCATCTTCTAAGGATACCCTCCCCCAGCCATGAAGAGGGCAGGAAGGGCCCTTGGAGAACCTCTAGAAACCGTCCCATCTTACAGAAGGACAAACTGAGAATCTGAGGGGGACACACTTTCTTGGTGCTCTGGTCCCTCCCCTTTCTCCTCCCTTATCTCTGTCTGATCCAGTTCAATCCCACAGACACTTAGGAAGTAGCTACGAGCAGGGAAGAACCACGTGTAGACCCTGGGGATACAAAACCCGATAAGACGCAGACCCGGGACCCGGGGGTTGAGCAGGGCCGAGCCTAAGCTCTGAATACGTTCTAGGACTCTAATTCCTCCATTTACTGGAGGAGGGGGGGTGAAGGAGGAGGCGGCATTTCTTCTTGGCAAAGGCATACCCTCTGCGTGGACTGACCCAGAAGCTCACCTCCGCCTTGACTCACTCTCTCACCTTCAGTCCTTCCTCGCCCACTGGAATTTACCCAGCCGCCCACAAACCCCTCTGTGTCTATCCAAGCCCATGGTTGCCCGTTCAGCTCTGCCATTCCCTCCGTCCGTTGTCCCATGGCCTTTTCCCCTACGCTGACAAACATCTAGAAAGAATAGTCTACATTCTGCACTCACTTGCTTATTTCTCAGTCCCTTCCAACCTGGCTGCAGAAGTCTCTCACTCGCACCCTGTCCCCAAGGATACCAACCTCCTCTTATCTATGCAAACGCCGCGGACTTTTCTCAGTCTTCATCCTCCTCAACATCTGTTGGCTTCCACCATGACTGCTCCCTCCTCGCTCCCTTTCTACCTGTCCAACTAATTCTTCTCAGTCTCACCCTGTGTTTTCTGCCTCTCAGGGTTCTTAAGAATGCCAAGTTCAGAATTCTTTGGACAGACTGCTTGAATATAGATAAGTGAATGAATGAATACATGAATGAATGACATCTGGCCTTGTAACAAGGAGCCTGGCTCAGTGTAGCAGGTGTAACATGCTCATGCACAGACTACACCTGCATGCGTGGCTTATGCAAATGCCCCTTCTGGAAGGGAGAATAAAATGGAGGTGCTTTGGAGAGACTGGGGAGCAATGGATATGTTCTGTACCTGGGACCACATATGGAACAGTAGCCTCTTTGGCTACAGTTGTAGAATGGAAAAGGCCTTAGCAGGCTTCACCAGTTCATTCTCTTCAGCTGCTCTCCCTGGATCTCCCTCCGCTCTTGGTTTGATTTTACAAATGGTGTCCAGTGAGACAATGCTAAAATGGAAAGGCTTTCTCTCCTCTGAGGGATCTGGGTAAATAAATCTGTCATCAGCATTTCTGTTGTTCAGTCATTTTTCAGGCGTATCGAATTCTTCATGACCCCATTTGAGGTTTTCTTGGCAAAGAAACTGGACTGGTTTACCATTTCCTTCTCTAGTTCATTTTACAGATGAGGAAACTGAGGCAAACAGGGTTAAGTGACTTGCTCAGAGTCACACAGCTAGTGACAAACACAGTTGATTAAGAACGGACTGAATGCCATACCAATCAAACTACTAAAAAATTATTTTATAGAGTTAGAAAAAATAATAAGATTCATTTGGAAAAACAAAAGGTCCAGAATATCAAAGGAACTAATGAAAAGAAATGCAGGGGAAGGTAGCCTAGCCATTCCAGATCTTAAATTGTATTATAAAGCAGCAATCATCAAAACTGCTTGGTAGTGGCTAAGAAATAGGGAGGTGTGGGATCAGTGGAATAGGTTAAATATGCAAGACACAGTAGTCAATGACTGTAGTAATCTATTATTTGATAAACCCAAAGACCCTAGCTTCTGGGATAAGAACTCACTCTTTGACAAAAACTGCTGGGAAAACTGGAAAAGAGCATGGCAGACACCAGGCATAGACCCAAATCTCACACCATATACCAAAATAAAGTCAAAATGGGTTCAGGACTTAGATATAAAGGCTGATACTATAAGTAAACTGGGAGAACAAGGAATAGTTTACCTATCAGATCTATGGAGAACAGAAGAATTCACGACCAAACAGGAGACAGATCATTACGAAAAGCAAAATGGATAATTTTGATTACATTAAATTGAAAAGTTTTTGCACAAACAAAGCCAATACAACCACGATTAGAAGGAAGGTAGAAAATTGGGAAAGAATTTTTACAACCAGTCTCTCTGATAAAGGCCTCATTTCTAAAATACATAGAGAATTAAGACAAATTTATAAGAACACAAGCCATTCTCCAATTAAATAAATGGTCAAAGGATATGAACAGACAGTTCTCAGATGAAGAAATTAAAGCCATCAATCTCTATTGATTAGAGAAATGCAAATCAAAACAACTCTGAGGTACCACATCACGCCTATCAGATTGGCCAACATGACAAAACAGGAAAATGATATAATACATTGTTGGTGAAGTTGTGAAATGATCCAACCATTTTGGAGAACAATTTGGAACTATGCCCAAAGGGCTACAAAAATGTGCATACCCTTTGACCCAGCAATAGCACTTCTAGGGCTATATCCCAAAGAGATCACACAAATGGGAAAAGGACCCACATGTACAAAAATATTCATAGCAGCTCTTTTTGTGGTGGCCAAGAATCGGAAATTGAGAGGATGCCCATCAACTGGGGAATGGCTCAACAAGTTGTGGTATATGAATGTAATAGAATACTATTGTGCTATAAGAAATGATGAACAGGCTGAGTTCAGAAAAATCTGAAAAGACTTATATGGTCTGATGCTGAGTGAAGTGAGCAGAACCAAGAGGACTTTGTACACAGTAACAGCCACGTTACGGGGTGACTAATATTGTTAAACTGAACCCTTCTCAGCATTACAAGGATCTAAGACATCTCCAGAGTCCTCGGGATGGAAAATGCTGTCCACATCCAAAAAAAGAACTATGGAAGTCGAATCGCTAACACTTATTTTTACCTTCTGTTGAGTTTTGTTTCATTTTTCTAATGGTTCCTCCTATTGGTTTTAATTTTTACTTACAACTTCACTAATGTGAAAATATGTTTTATTATTAACCCATGGAAGTTGATGAGGTTACTGGGAGAGACAGAATAAAGAAGAGGGCCTGGGATTGAACCTTATTGATGTGGGTGAGCTCCATCAAAAAAAAAATGGTAGAAAGAGGTCAGACAGACAGAAAGAGAACTGGAAAAGAATAGTGTCATGAAAACCCTGAGAGGAAAGAGCATACAGGGAGTAGTCAATGACAAATGAAGTCAAGAATGTAAATGTAAAGCCTATATCAGATTGTGTGCCATCTTGGGGAGGGTGGGGGGGAGGAAGGGGGAGAAAAATTTTCAACTCAAAAGCATATGGAAGTGATTGTTGAGAAATCAGAATAAATTAATAAAATTTTAAAAAAAACGGACTGAAGCTGCCCAAGTGTCAGTTCCCAGGACAATGAATTGCTCAGCGCTGACCAGACTGATCACTTTCAGACTCTGATTCTTTGGTAGATCTCCCAAACTCTCCCCTCCAGAAGTTCCTGAGCTTTCTTAAGGGACTTTAACTTGTTATGTAAAAACAACTTACCTAGTGAAACCCCTCCCACCTGCTGCCTAGTGCCTCTCTGCTTTAGTGCCCTATATAAATCCTGTTCTCAGACTCCTCTTGGGGTATCCCAGTACTTGCTGCGTGGCACTTTGAGCTGAAATTCACTTGCCCTGATTAAAGAACTCCATTTTGTTGTATTGACTGTTTTCATTTAAAATTCACTTTGACAATAAGTATCTGAGGCTGGATTTGAACTCAGGCCTCCTGACTCCAGACCTAGCAACTCTATCCACTGGCCACCTACCTGCCCCATTATTTGCACAGAGATGATAATTAAACCCATGGAAGTTGATGAGGTTACTGGGAGAGATAGAATGAAGAAGAGGACCTGGGATTGAACCTCATTGATGTGGGTGAGCTCCATCAAAAAAAAAAATGGTAGAAAGAGGTCAGATGGACAGAAAGAGAACCGGAAAAGAATAGTGTCATGAAAACCCTGAGAGGAAAGAGCATACAGGGAGTAGTCAATGACAAATGAAGTCAAGAAGGATGAAGACTGAGAAAGACCATTGAATGTGTCAAGTAGAGATTCTTGGTAACTTTAGAGAGAGTAGTTTCAATCGAATGAAGAGGGAAGATTGTTGTTTTGTTTGTCCTGCATTCTTGAAGAAGACCAAGACATCAGGGAGGTGATGCCATGACATGCAAGGGAATTGGATTACAGTGAGGAAGGGACGGCTGTGCAAAGTCACCAGCCTCACTTTCTCCTCCAGAGCCAGCTGGGACCAATGGCCAGATATAGATCAGGATGATTGGAGGTGGCCCAGGAGGCGGTGGGAGACCTTGGCCTTTTAAGCTAAGGTCTTTAACAGGTCTCAGTTCGACTGAGACAACACCCATTCAGTGATTAAGGCTAGATAAAATGAGGCAAAGAAGCCAAGCTGCAGAGAGTTGAAGAGTGAGTGAAAGGAGAAATGCAACAGTGGATGTGTATGTAGCTTTTCCAAGAAATTTGGGTGCGAAAGGGAGGACAGATAGAGGATGGTAGCGTCTAGTAGAAGGGTTTTTTTGGTGAAATTTCAATCATTCCCAATTTACTGTGCATAATTGGCTCTTGAAAATCCTGCAATACATAAACTTATATCCATTCCCCAAGGACACCATCAACCTAAATTGCTGTACATTACTTTTGCCACCTTCATACAATCTGGTTCATGTTTCAACTAAAAATTTCTAATGGCCTAAATCTAACCTATTCCAAACCAACATCTTGGACACCTATGCCACTGAAAATGAATTAGAAGCAGAGAACCTTAAAAATGGATACTACCACAACCCAAAATTAATTGCACATTCCCCCATCCTGCTTAAACAATACTTATAAAAGTTGAAAGGGTACTGTCTTGAGCAATACAGACTCAAGTGCATGGTAAAGGTTCTAATTATATTAAGGCTTCCACTGTCATGATCCCTTAGATTCTAGATTATTTAGTGTTTGTATACTGTTTATTATTATGAATTTTATTTCCTATTAGGAGACTTGGTTTGATCTTTTGATAGGCAACTACCCTATCTTTGAATGTTAAAGGTGATCCCACAGGGCTTAAGAGAAGAGGTGACAACCAAATTTTTAGTCTGCAATACCAAAACAACAGTGATTGACACATTGAAGTTAGGGGAAAAAATTGAAAATTGGTTAGGTATAAAAACATTTTGTAAAAGCTGTTGTTCTGGGACATTCTCCCCTTACCAAGAGCAAGTTTACACTGTATGGAGGGACATTTTATTCTTACACACACAGGTGTCGGGATTACACCCATTATATTTGTTTATAGGAGACACTGTAACTTTAAGGTAATTTACATTCCTTGGCATTCAAGTTACTGTGTAACAGGCAATGTCTTTTCAGTGTTCCATCTAGCACTTGCCAACACCATCCTTAAAGAACCTGGAAAATGAAGGTCAGTCACTCCACTTACCAAGGACACAACTAAATTACGACAAGTTTCTGGAGAAAGATCAAAAAATTCTGGTTCATCACTATTTCCCTTAGGGCAAAACACAACTCCTCCTTCCATGATAGCTTTCCAACAAAGGGAGGCTTTAAAAAAAAACCAACTAGAATTTAAAAAAAAAGACGACAAAAGAAAAAAAGTCTTTTCCCCACAAACTGTTGCGTTTATATAGGTGAAAGAGCCAGTCTTGGTAGCAGATGAATATTGCACTGCCATTCACATATTCTGTGTACAGTCCGGGTCCGATGTGGTAGAAGTTTTTTTTAAGGATGAGGGAGACTCAGGCATGTTTAAAGGCAGGGAAGGAGGTAAAGAAGTGGAAGATTAAAGAGAGAGGGAGAGATGATTGAGGTTGTAATCTGCTGGAGAAGATGAAAGGGATGAGATCTAAGGCAAATGTAGGGCCTTGGCAAGCATTCAAGTCTTCCTCTTCAATCAGAAACTGGAGAGAAAGAAGAGAGTAGGGCAACACTGAGAAGCACCAGTAACGGATCGCCACAGACTGAAACAGTCTGAGCAGAATCTACTGAAACAGTCTACTGGGGAACATGTCATTGGCTCTACGTTCTGAATTTCCTTCAGCAATTCAAGGATAAGAAGTAGCATGGTACAGGTGATAGAATGTCAGATTTGGAGTCAGAGGACACCTGGACTCATTCTGCCTCGTTTCCTTACTGTGTAACTTTAGCCAAGGCATTTGACCTCTACTGGGCCTCTGTTTGCTCATCTATAGGGCAGGGAGGTGGCACAGTGGACCGAGCACGAGGCCTGGAGTCAGGAAGACTCATCTTCCTTGAGTTCAAATCTGACCTCAGACACTTACTAGCTGTGTGACCCTGGGCCAGTCACTTAACCTTGTTGGCCTCAGTTTTCTCACCTGTAAGATGAGCCAGAGAAGGAAATGACAAACCATTTCAGTATCTCTGCCAAGAAAACCCCAGATGGGGTCATGAAGATTTGGACACAACTGACAAAAACAACCAATTCCTCATCTGCAAAATGACCTGTAGGTCCCTTCCAACTTTCAACGGATGATTCTCTATTCAGATCCCATCCTACCTCACAGGCCTGGGAGACAAATCTCATCCCCAACCTAATGGAAATGCTGTACCTTTGTAAATTCAGGCTTCATAAAAGAAACATAGACCCCCTTTGTTTGAACGTTTGCATTGGACAGAACTGTGGTAGGAATATCCCCACAGGAAACAGCTGCAGAAGTTGTAGTTAGCATAGATGGCCAAAAGGTGGCAGATTGAAATGTGGAAATAGGCAACCTTGTGTCCGCTGAAAAGGCAGCTGTTGGTTTTTTCCCCCTTTCAAACCTTTGAAAACTGAAAATCCAAAGGACAAATTACTATTTCTATATGAACATAAAGGTCCATTAGCCTTCACTAAATCGCGGAATTTCAAAGGTGGAAGAGAGCCAATCAACAAACATTTTTAAAAGACCTACCATATATGCCAGATATTGTGACAGGCATTAGGAATTCAAACACAAAAGTGAGACAGTTCTTGACCTCTGGGAGTTTATATTCTATTGGGGAGACTAAGTAAATACAGAGCACATGCAAAATAAATACAGTCATGGGGTGGGGCAGAGGTTGCCAGCTAGCAACTGGGGAAATCAGGCCAAGATGAGGACTGCCTGGTATGTTACGATTTTGTAGTTCACATTACCAGGACGAGGATTCCCTCTTACCCCTAAGAAGAAATTTGGGACTATCACGGGGATGTGCTAAAGCCAGCTGGTATTGGTGCCAGAGAATGATCGTTAAATTTTCAACAGGAATATTTATTTACACCTTGGAAACTCGAAAAGTACAAATGGGGGGGGAGGGACCTGATTTATTGCTTTGTCAGCTGTGTCAACTGTTTACCAAAGGTTTGGTCCAAAAAACAATCAGTTTCCCCCTTCACAGGTTTGTCCTAACAACAAACAACAGAATGGGGTTTTCCCTTAGCAAAGGTTTGGCTAAGGAACAAACAGAATCAGGCTGCACCCACGCTGTAAGCTGCTTATTTATTCTCAGTAAGCTAGAGAATCATGCGAGCTATGGGAATCAGAAAGTAAGTCGAGCTCAGAGATAAACAAGCTGAAGGAGACTATATACTCAGAGCAATCCCAACTCAGGCTGCCTGCATCAAGCAAAATTATAGCCCCCATCTGTCTTAACCATAATATGAGAAAGAAATTTCTTAATAGGATAGATTGTAAATACAGTAAGTGTCAACTGAAATTATAGATCCAGGATGTGTGTTTCTTTTATCATTAACATGACAACATATAGAGCATACCATAGCATAATGTGTCCATAAAATACTAAATTAGAAAAGTCCATTATTCAAGATAGTGTCCAGCTCAAGGCATCTTGCCCTGGACAGTCATAAATAGAAGAATGCTCCTGGTCAGCTTCATCTGGCCTTGTGGCTGCTGACACAGAAGGGGCGTTTTGGGTTCACTCAGAAAGCAAGGCAAAGCATGTCTGCTGTGCCAGGGCACGCAAAGCATTATGGTAGGTTAAGCCCAGAGTGGCCCCAAAATGTCTTTCTCCTGATGGGCCAATCCAGGCTTTAGGCCTTTCTCAGGGGATGGGGCCCTCAAAATGGTTCACATTAGTGAAGACTTAAAAAACTAGTGTAGAAAATGTTAATGACACACGTTAAACTTAAAAGCATGTCCTGACTACATTTCCTCTTAGCTAGAAGTTAAACATTTACCAGTAATCCCAGGGTTACGGTAATCTTTGAGCTCAGGAGGTGGAATTGAATCACACCCTAGAATTCTACTGGGGGAGACAGGCGGAAAGGAAGCGGCAGCAGCAACAGCTGGGTGGCTTCAGCAGCAATGGGGTCATCCTTCACAGCCCTGTCCAGGGCTTAACTTAACCAGCTGAGCTAGAAGGAGTTGGTGGCAGTGGGGTGACAGGAAATAGAAGCCATAAAAAATAGAATGGCGTGATGGCAAAGAAGGGAGAGTTCAAGCAGGGCCCTGGGCCCACACTCCAGACATCTCAGAGGAGAAGACTCGGGCTGAAGCCACCAGTTTTACTCCTCCCTCCTAGCTAAGACTGAGGAAAGTTCCAAGAATAGGTCTACTCTTTCTCCAGCATCCCTTCCTGGTTTTTGGCCATTAGCAGACACCGTAACATACTTTGAATGCTTCTTTACTTCGTAACCTGAATTTTGCCTCAACTATAAGAAGGCTGGGGGATAGCTAGAGATAAACATCTATTCAAATTAATTAATTAGAAATCATGCCCAAATGATTCTTTAAGGACCTATTTGCAGTAATCCAAGTAGCTCTAAATTCTCATTCATTCACCCACTCAGAAAATATTCATGAAAATATAGTGCAGAACACTATGCCCAGGATAGAGCTAGTACTGAGGAAAAGGCATGCAAGTAGAGAAACTCAGGGCACAGAGAACAACGTCTTGGCTGGCTAGAGCAAGTATGTGCAAGACAGTAATAGTGAAGTAAGATTGGTAGGGTCGGCGGTGGATGATGGAGGGCCTTGAGTGCCAAAAGAAATCTGAGCCTTACTTGTAGGCAACAGACAAAACTGAGAAATGACATAAAGATGACGAATCTTGCAGGGGTGGGAAGGATGGATTGGGGGAGATAGGAAAATGAAGGGCTGAATTTAGGTAAGATTGTCCTCGATTGCTTTAGAAAGTACAAAAATCAATCAATAAATATTTATGAAGTGTCTACTGTGGTAGGCATTGGAAGTACAAAGTTGATGACCTGTTAACCATCTCCTCACCATTTAACACATTCTCTGGCCCTCATCTAACTTCTTAGTCTTTGGAACCTTAGATTCCATCCTGGGTCTCACAGCTTTGTTAAGTAGGCTTCCCCACTACCACTTTCTAGCCAGATCCACACCCTGCCATTTTTTTTCCCCAATTAGAATGCAAGCTCCTTGAAGGTAGGGGCTGTCTTGTTGGCTTATATCTATAGAAGCCAACATTGCTCAGCCCAGTGCCTGGCACACATAATGTTTAATAAATGTTCTCTCTCTCCCTCCCTCCCTTTTTTTCTTCATATCTCTATCTACACACTAATCTCAACACATCATATTACTTCTTGTTGTCCTCAAGGTATACTTCCTGCTACAATGTCCTTTTAAAAAACTGTACCTGCCTTATTATGGTAGCTACTGGTGCAGTGGACAGAGTTCAGGGCCTGAAATCACGAAGACTCATCTTTCTGAGTTCAAATCTAGCCTCAGGTCCTAGCTGTGTGACCCTAGGCAAGTCACTTAACCCTGTTTGCCTCAGTTTCCTCATCTGTAAAATGAGCAGGAGAAGGAAACGGCAAACTCGTATCTTGGCCAAGAAAGCCCCAAATGGGGTCACAGAGAGTCAGACACACCTGAAATGACTGAACAACAACAAATGCCTTATTTCTTCTTCAAGGTAGAGAATTAAGGAACTGGAAGGAAAAAAAAAATAAAGAAAACAAGCCTGGTGATTCTGGCAGCCAAGTTAAGTTCAGTGGTTTGGACAGAGACAGAACGTTACATTGCATTGGTTCATACAAAACAGACAAATTAATAATGGAACAAATCAAGCCAGCAAACTAGTGTAACTCTGCGCACTGGGTGCAGGGTTATGCTTTGATTCCACCTTTCCAACGGCTGAGCCAAACTTTGCCAAACTGTTCCAAGAGCAATCATTTAAGGATTAAACTGGAAAGACAAGGAAAAGAAACACAAAAGAGATGCTGAGACTTCTGTAATGATCCCTTTCTTGGAAGTGGAGCCACATCTGGACTCAACAACATAATTCCTTTTTAAAAAATGATGTTTTTTAAAAAAATCTCAGCACCATGTATTGGAGCAAAGAAGTAGTGAAGCAAGACCAACCCATACACTCACGAAATCTACCAGCACATGCATGAGGAAGCAGAAACATCACTAAAGAATGTAAGAGCAGGCAGACAGCACTATGCACATTATATACAGGAGGGCTCTTGCACACCCTGGAGAGTACTGACAGGTCAGTTCTCAAGACAATGATAGCAAACTAAATGTCTGGGAAAAAATCAATGGACTTTTTTCTTTTTAATGGCAAACTGAGAACTATCCATCACAATTAACCTCATGTGCCTGCATTCCTGTTTCTACATCTTTGTAAGGATGATCTACATGCACATTGAGGGCATCCTTGATGGTTAGAGGAGAGAACAAAGTTGTCACAGATATTCCACAGCAGGTCACGTCTTTATAGTCATACAAATTCCCACTGTACTTGTTTACTATTTGAAAAAATCAAAACAAAACAAAACACATTTGATTCCCAAAAGCACAATGCTGACTTACAGGCTCACATGCAGTAAAATGTTTCTGGTGGTAACAGGGACTGAATCAGATTTCATGGGTACAGGGAACTTCCAGGTGAAGAAACTTCCCCCACTAACGCATCAGCACCTTCTCTTCAACTTTTAGAGAACTGTCTAGAGTACAGAGAGGTTGTGACTTGTCCAGGGTCACAAAGTCATCAAGTGTCAGAGTAGGATTTAAATCAATGTCTTTCTAATCCTGACCTCTAATTCCAAGGCCAGATCTTAATCCATTATACTAAGCTACATTAAATATGCATGCTTATCATGCATATGTAAAATTACATCAGATTCTTTGGAGCACAACTAATCATTTTCCTTCATGATTCTCTGATTAATAAAGTAGATGAAGAATTCCTATTGTTCAGATTCTAATATGCAGCTAGATGGAGAGGGAGACAGCCCAAAGACACCAGAATAAGCAGGTGGACCTCAGAACTGAACTGGAGAGGGGAGGGCTAGATTGGCTTGGGAACAAAAGTCCATCTTTTTTTTTTTAGTATCAATATCCTTGCAGTGATTTTGTATGGCTGAAAGTCATGGAACACTACAATTACTGAAAACTTAAAAAAGTTGTCGATCACCCAAAGGGTAACACAGTTTACATACAGTAGGCCTGAGTGCACTGTATCATATTACCAATGAAGAACCGTACAGTGAACAAAATCAATCGTTAGGAAAAAAAAGAGAAGCTGTCTTGAAAGGGGGAAAAACCTTTGCTATTCCCTAATAAATAGGGGTTCAAATGACACAAACGGGGAGTTTACAAAGGAAGCAGTACAAATGACAAATTATGGCATATGGGTGTGATGTAATACTCTCGTGCTGCAAGAAATAATACAGTGAGCAGTTTCTGGGAAAACTGGGAAAATGCATATAAACTGAGGCTGAGTGAAGTAAACCAGAGCTAGGAGAACAATTTATACAATAACAACACTGTAATGGCAAACAACTTTGAAAGACTTCAGAACTAAGGTCAATGAAATGGTTAACCACGATACCAGAGGAACAACGACCAATGCTAACCACCTCCTGACAGAGATGCAGGCAGACATCTATGTTGTGGACATGGCCAGGGAAGGAATTACTTCTGCTAAACTATTTATATTACAAAGGTTCTCCTCTCTCCCAGTGGGAGAGAGGAAAAGAAGGAAAAATAATTTTGGTTAAATGAAAAATTAAATTTAAAAAGAAACTGTGACTATGAAGAATTCGTATAAACATATTTTTAAAAATGTAAAGAAAAACAACATTGAAAGGAATTAAAGCTTTGCTCGGTGCAGTGACCAAACATGACTTCAGAGAACTATGAAAAACAACTTCATTCTCTTAGCAGAGATGGTGGAAAATAGACATGTAATGAGGCACAAATTGTCAGACGTGGACAATATGCTGATAAACATAGGCATAAGTGAAGGAAAAACAAGTTACGCATTCTGTGTATTGTACTACTATCCATACAATGTCAAGAGCTCCGGAGGAAAGCCTCCAAGACACTGGGCGAAACCCTTAAAGAGGATTTAAGGGAAGACACAGCTAGGTCTCTCATCTGATGAGAAGGTACAAATGGATCATGATGTGCACCCTTAGAGGAAGTACCTGTATCAGTGAGATCACACATTCATTGATCTATCGAGGAAGTACAGCTATTTATTTTAAAATGATTTACTAAACGCCTTTTCAACAAACAACTGAACCTTTAAACCACTTTCTACAAAGTGACAACGTCTTCCCACTTGCCAGTTGTCCTTGTTCAATAGTATCAACCACTTATTACAGAAATCTGAGAGTTAAGGAGCAAGGTTATTATCCTGCAAGGGGGGGAGGGTGGGAAGAAACATAAGCATTTTTATTTCCTCCGATTTTTTCCAGGGCTGGAATGATGCTTAAAAATATTAATTGGCTCATGTTAATTTTGGACCTGATCATTGCTTAGGATGATTTAAAAAATTGAACAAACATACAAGAATGAGTTAATAACCTGTTGGTTTTTTCCCCCCAAGAACGTCAACAAAAATATCACCACTTTACATTGCAAGAAAACTCAGAATTCTGATTACTTAGACACCAGAAAGAATATATAGTAGTAGTGGATGTATTTTAGGCAAATAATTTCTTTGAAAAATTGCAATTCAGGGGCAGCTAGGTGGCACAGTGGATAGAGCACCGGCCCTGGATTCAGGAGGACCTGAGTTCAAATCCAGCTTCAGACACATAACACTTACTAGCTGTGTGACTCTGGGCAAGTCACTTAACCCCATTGCCTAGCCAAAAAAAAAAAAAAGAAAAATTGCAATTCACCATTGTTGACATTCACTTGCAATGACTAGTATCATTTCCCTTTTTCAGTTTCTTCTTTTAAATTACAACAATACTTGGATAGGATGAGCAGTGACCTGCCATGTTGTTGTTCGGAGTACCTCTATTTTCAAGATCATATGCATTAACATAATGGGGCCTGTCTTTGCTACTCCTGTCTTGTCATATCATTGGCACCCTCTAATAGAAGGTGGCCTTGAGGGTAAAAAAACCAAATTACTGATTTTGTTACTTGGTTTAAAATTTGGCAAGTGAGTGACTTAAATTTTTTTTTTACATATCAAACATTTGCAAACATGGATAATAAGGGGTTTACTACAATTTGTCTTTGAATAAAGTATTTATTCATGATACTGTGACATTTTTGTTGCCTAAAGGGTCACTAAGTGAAGAGTTTAAATAATCTTAAGGCAAGGTTCTCCTTATCTGTATTTTAACCCATTTAATTAAGTGCACTGCTTATATTCGTTTCATACACTTCTTTAAATTACGGCGAATAGAGAAGCTTTCAATTAAGGAATAGTTTTTCGGTAGAGGACTAAATCTGACTATCTTATACAAATAATTCATAAAAAGGGGCAAAGTAATTTAATATGGCATAAACATTTTAAATGAGATGACGACTATATGGAGAAACTAAATCGGGCATTTTGCGACAGTTTAAAAAGCAAAGCAATTCTCTGTAAAAGTAAAAATTAAAAAAAAGAAACTCATGTAATGGGCACTTCTTCAATACATGCACCATTTGTCCAGTCTCACAAAGGGCCTCAAAATTTAATATCTGAAGGTTTGGATGGACAACTGAGATATTAAAAAAAAGTGTCTTCCTTGCAAACATTAGCAAGTACAAAAATAGTTTTAGCAGCCAGACATGCTATAAACATAAGGAGCTGGGATTAGTTACACCTGAACCTTCTAGAACAGCGGTATCAAATTCAAATAAAAACGGGTCAGCTAAACCTATTATATAAAGATTTTTGCAAGCTGCATTGTGAGAAAACCACATGTTAACATTATTTATGTTCTGCTGTATTTTTATTTGATTAAATATGTCCCAATTACATTTTAATCTGGTTTGGGATAGTGTCTGACACCTCTGCTCTAGAGTAACCAGCATTGGTGATGCCAGATAGCACATAAAGAATTGGATTTGCCTCTGGGGCTCTTCGGTACATCTCCATGCCCTATAGGAAACAGCTCATTATTCTGTGCATGCAAACACAGAAGTAGATATCCAAGGTATACAGAAATGCAGATTGAACACCAATTTTATTGGTCTTCCCAGTTATTCCATGGTGTTCTGTATTAGTGTCAAGTAGTAATTCAGAAAATTTGGTTATCATTACAATTTATTTGCATAACCACTTACTAAGCTGAATATTTATTCTTTTGTCAGTGGTATGTTTTACTTAGCTCAATTTTAAGAAATATTTTTTCAAGTTGACAACTTTTCAGTGTGAAGGAACATCCTTTCCTCCCCAAGTACTCCCTTATGGAGGAAACTATGAAGCTTTTCCTCTTCTCACACACCTTCAGTATTTACGTTCAGTTACAGAGGTACAGTAAACCAAATGCTTTTTCTATAACTAAATTGATTTTGAAAGACCTCCTGAAAGATGACTTTTCTTTAATGCTCAGGGACTTCTAAAGAATCTTTAGAATATAGAATATATCTTTAACGTTTAAAAATTGAGGTGTCATTTAAGAGAAAGCAAACAATTTTTAAAAAAATAACTTAATTGGTTTAAGTTGGTCTAACATGGCTGTATTCATCAATTGATCAATGAAAATATCCTCTAATTTAATGTTATTATAGCTAGATTCTAAAATCCCAGCTACTGAAAATCTACTACTGGAGAAATGACACGAATGTTGATTTGGAAGGGAGTAGTTCACCATGAGCATACTGACCAAATGCTAAAAAAGCAGCCTCTCTCATTCAATAATCGCCGAGGCTGAATGCTACAGAAAGTTCCAGAGGATGGAAACTCTCCATCCTTAGGGATGCAAGGTTACCAGAGGCGAGCAAACCATCCACTCTTCCTGATATCCCTTGGTATACAAAATCAAGGAAGTTGAAATAAACTTAGCCAGTTTTGTCTTAGGAAAACTTGGATGAAGAAATGGGAATTATCAGTATGCTTAATAATCCTACTGAGTCAAACATAAAAACACTAGCAGACCTTATCTTCTGTTAACTAACAAATAGAAATTTAAACATAAGAGAAGGCAATGAATTATTTAAATCTGAATGCAGAGAATAAATACTTTATTAACTGATTACAGTTTAAAAGACTGATCATTAAAACCATCATGGTAATGTGGAAAACATATAGGGGAGTATTAGGGCTGGGCCACAGAGAAACAAATATGGCGAGTGTTTTTCTTTTCATTTTGATAACCTCTGCATTTTTCTTTGCTACATAGTTAGGCAGTGGGCTGTCATCTTACGCTAGTTAATTAAATCAAACTTGGTCAACATCTCTCTAGGCCATCTACTTGGGAGAGGACACTGCCCCACAACTTTCAATAGATCTAGTGGCCCAGATGTGACCCAGTAGGTTGGTGAGCACATTCCACACGTGGCAGTAAACAGAGCTGGAATGCATTCATGTTGGTGCACACAAGAGTGAACAAGTTCATCATCTGTCTTCCAGGAAAACTAACAGGTTAATTTACTTACCCATCTTCACAGCCCTAACTCTAAAACAGACAGGGATTTCCAACTTAGTCCAGTGCCTAGGTTGCATATTGCTTACCACCCATCCCCAAACCCTTCCATTTAAAAAAAACAACCCCAAAATGGTGTTTAGAATAAGATCAAATGGACAAATTGCAGTTTTAGAAATTATTTTGAGTGTTCAAAATCTCAAAATTACTTCCTTACGCCAAGCGGCAATGCAAACAGCAGTCCGACATAGTGTAGTTTAATTTTCCATTCGTACAGTTCCCTTTTTGTAAGATTGGGCAACAAAAAAAGACATCAATTTTATCCTTCTGAAAACAATGTTTCAGCTCCCTAATTCCCCTTTTGAAGGAAAAGGCAGAGGCAAGTTTACATTATCTCAGAAAACTGAATAAATGGCTTTATTTGGTATCTTCAAGATGCTTCACCTTCTGTAGGGGACGTTGGTGTTGCAGGAGAAACCATATCAGGTTTTCGTGAGATTCTGTCCAATTCTGCCTGAACATCTGTCAAGACAGGTTTCTGGCCTACAAGAAAATGAAAAATACAAAGGTGAGTTTACAAGAAAAAGTACTTCATTTATATTAACACTCCTAGTAAAAATCTAATCATCAAATAAACTCAAAATTATGTCCCACACAGTAAGCTATGGCGAGTACTCAGTTAGAAAAGGTTCTATCTACCAAAGGGATGTCAAACTTGAAACTGCCTGCATGGAAGCAACCCTATAATAACACTCAAATCTTCAAGGTTCATTATTTCAGATGACTTATCAGTAGCAACTAGAGTTGAATATAGTAGCATCCCAAAGTTATATTACTAATTTCTAAGCTATGAATAGATCGTCTACACCGGGGATTCATCATACAAAATGTGAAGCCTTTGTGTGTTACCTAAGGGTCATCCAAATTGGCTCTTTATAGAGTGGCAAAGAACAAACCTGTTAAAGACTGGCCGATGGCTCTGCTGAAGCTAAAGATAACGAGCCCATCTTCTCCCTTTCGCCCCCCAATCAATCCATCAATGATTTGTGATTTCATCAGTGTTTCAGATTTCATCCAGCAACCCCTCTACAAATGAGTAGACCAATCTTAGAGTTACCTGAGGGTCACACAGCTAGTAAGTGACAAACATCTGGTGTCCCTGAGTTCACATTATCCCGCATCTGTGCAGTTTCTCCCTAGGATCTATACTCAATGTACAAAAATCTGAAGACCAAAAACTGAAGTGTTTTACAAAAACATTTCCAGTCCCCCTTTCCAAACGCTCAAAGAATGTTACCATCTTCATTTACAACCTGATCGTTAAGCACCATGAGGGGTGGTGCTGCTTCTGTGAAGTGGGATAACCCTGACCTCCGTAATGAAAAATGTGTTTAGTAACAGTAGCAAGATGGCAGAAGGACACTATTTAAAGGCATTCACTGATCACTATTTAGGGGCCTGGTCTCTATTCCAATTATTTTTACCTTCAACCATGAGTTATTAAGGTTTTGTATTGGGCATCTAGAATAGAAAGGCAACAGTTACTACTCTCAAAAAACTTACATTGTAGTGGGAGATAAAGCATGTAAATGCTGTTATTTAGTCAATCAGCCATGCCCAACTCTTCATGACCCCCTGGACTATAGTATACCAGGCCCTTCTATCCTCCACTGTCTCTCAAAATCCATCCAAGCTCATGTTTGTTTCTTCCATGACACTATCTATTCATCTCATCCTCTCCTATCCTGTTCTCTTTTTGCTTTCAATCTTTCTCAACACCAGGATCTTTTCCCAATGAGTTCTAATTATGTGGCCAAAGTATTTAAGTTTCAGATTCAGTATTTGACCTTCCAGTAAACAGTCTGAATTAATTTCTTTAAGCATTGACTAATTTGATCTCCTTGCCCTCCAAGGGACTCTCAACAGTCCTCTCCAGCACCACAATTTGAAAGTGTCGATTCTGTGGTGCTCAACTTTCCTTACAATTCAACTCTCACAGTCATATACTGCTACTAGAAAAATGATAGCCTTGACTATAGAGACCTTTGTCAGCAAGGTGACATTTCTGCCTAATACTATGTTGTCCAGATTTTCCATAGCTTTCCTTCCAAAGAGCAAGTGTCTTAATTTCATGGCACAGTTGCCATCTGCAGTGCCCACAAATACAAAATCTGGCACCGCTTCCATTTCTTCTCTTTCTATTTGCCCAGAAGTGATGGAAACAATTGCGAAGATCTTAGTTTTTATTATTTTTTTAACGTTAAGCTTCAAGTCAGCTTTTTTTTTTTTGGAAGGCAACTGGGGTTTAATGACTTGCCCAGGGTCACACAGCTAGCAAGTGTCAAGTGTGGTCTGAGGTCAGATTTGAACTCAGGTCCTCCTGACTTCAGGGCCGGTGCTCTATTCACTATGCCACCTAGTTGCTCCTCAAGCCAGCTTTTTATACTCTCCTCTTTCACCGACATCAAGAGGTTTCTTAATGATTCCCTTTTTGCCATCAGAGCAGTATCACCTGCATATATGAAAGTGTTGATATTTCTTTTGGCAACCTTAAGCCAGCCAAGCATTTCACATGATGATACATAAAAGTTAAATAAATAAGGTGGCAATATACAATCCTGTCTTACTCCTTTTCCAATCTTAAACCAATCAATTGTTCCATGTTTGGTTATAACTGCTGCTTCTTGGCATGCAGATAGGTTCCTCAGGAGACAAGTAAGATGATCTGGTACTCCCATTTCTTTGAGGACTTGACATTTTTTGTTGTGAACCACCCAGTAAAAGGCTTCAGTATAGTCCACCTCTTCTTAAACTTTTTCCACTCTCGATCCCTGAAGCACTTCTTAGACTGTGGGTTGCGACCCCATATGGCCTCGCAACCCACAGTCTGAAAAGTGCTATAAGTCAGTGAAGCAGAAGTAAATGCTGTTTGTGCAGAACTCCTCTGCTTTCTCTATAATCTAGTGAATGCTGGCAATTTGGTCTCTACTTCCTCTGCCTCTTTGAAAACCAGCCTGTCACCAATAGTTAAATGGCAAAGGATATAAACAGGCAGTGTTTATATGATGAAGAAATTAAAGCTATAGTCATATGAAAAAAGGCTCTAAATCACTGTTGATTAGAGAAATGCAAATTAAAATAACTGAGGGACCACCTCACACCTGTCAGATTGGCTAATACGACAGAAAAGGAAGACAATAAATGTTGGAGAAGATGTGGGAAAATGGACACTAATGCATTGCTGGCAGAGTTGTGAACTGATCCAACCATTCTGGACAGCAATTTGGAACTATGCCCAAAGGGCTAAGAAACTGTGCATACCCTTTGATCCAGCAATACCACTTCTAAGACTGCATCCCAAAGAGATCATAAAAAAGGGAAAAGGACTCACACACAAAAATACTGATAGCAGCTCTTTTTGTGGTGGCGAAGAATTGGAAATTTAGGGGATGCCCATCAACTGGGGAATGGCTGAACAGGCTGTGGTCTATGAATGTAATGGAACACTACTGTGCTATAAGAAACAGTGAGCAAGTGGATTCAGAAAAACCTGGAAAGACTTATATGAACTGATGCTAAGTGAAGTGAGCAGAACCAGGAGAACACTGTACACAACAGCAGCAGCACTGTGCAATGATCAATTAGGACTGACTTAACTCTTCTCAGCAGCGCAATGATCCAAGACAATCCCAAAGACTCATAATGGAAAAAGCTATCCACATCCAGAAAAAGAACCAACAGAGTCTGAATGCAGATCAAAGCAGACTATTTTCACTTTTTAGAAACTTTTTGTGTTTTTTTTCTTTTGTTTTGTTTCTTCTTTTACAACATGACTAATTGGAAATAGGTTTTACATGACTGTACATGTATAACATATCAGATCGCATGCTGTCTTAGGGAAGAGGAAAAAAATTTGAAACTAAACATTTTTCAAAAGATGAATGTTGAAAATTGCCTTTAAATGTAATTGGAAAAATACTATTAAATTTTTAAAAATCAATAAGTAAAATGTTAAAAAAAGAAACCCAGCCTGCTCTTCTGATAATTCTTGATTCACATATTGCTGAAGCCTAGCTTGCAGAACTTTAAAACATAACCTTGCTGGTGTGTGAAATGAGCACAACTGCTCAGCAATTTGAACATTCCTTGGCATTGCCCTTCTTTTGGATTGGGATGTAAACTGATCCTTTCCAATCCAGTGGCCACCGTGTTGAGTTTTCCAAATTTGCTGACATATTGCATACAGCAGTTTAATAGCATCATCTTTAAAGATTTTAAATAGTTCGGCTGGAATTTCATCACCTCCACTGGCCTTATTGTTAGCAATGCTTCCTAAGCCTCACTTGACTTCATTCTCCAGAATGTCTGGCTCTAGACCAGCAACCACACCATTCTGGTCATCGGTGTGGTAAGATCTTTCTTGTAGAGTTCTTCTTTGTGTTCTTGCCACCTCTTCTTCATTTCTTCTACTTCTATTAAGTCCTACCATTTTTGTCTTTTTTCAAGCCCATTTTTGCATGAAACATTCCCTTGATATCTCTAATTACCTTGAAGAGATCCCCTCTTTCCCATTCTATTGTTTTCTTCTATTTCTTTGCATTGCTCATTTAAGAAAATCTCTCCTCGCTATTCTCTGGAATTCTGCATTCAGCTGGGTATCTCTTTCCCTTTCCTTCTTTCCTCAGCTATTTGTAAAGCCTCATCAGAGAGCCATTTTGCTTTCTTGCTCTTCTTTTTCTTTGGGGTGTTTTTGTTGTTGTCTCTCGTACAATACTGCACAGTTTTACAGGCACTCTATGTACCAGATTTAATCCCTTATATCTATTCATCACTTCCAGGTCATATTCATATGAGATGTGATTTAGGTTATACCTATATGGGCTGATGGTTTTCCCTACTTTTTTCAATTTAAGTCTGAATTTTGCAAAGAGAAGCTCATGATCTGAGCCAAAGACGGCTTCAGGTCTTGTTAACTGACTGTACAGAGTTTTTCCACCTTTGGCTACAAAGCATGTAATCAGTCTGATTGTGATATGGATCATCTGGTGATGTCTACATGTAGAGTCACCGTTCCGGTTGCTGAAAAAGAATGTTTGTTATGACCAGTGAATTATCTTGACAAACCTCTTGTTAGTCTCTGCCCTGCTTCATTTTGTACTTCAAGGCCAAACCTGTCCATTATTCCAATTATCTTCTGTTTTCCTACTTGAGTATTCCAATCCTCTAGGATGAATGACATCTATTTTAGACATTATTTCTAGATGATGATGTAGGTCTTCATGAAGCTGACCAACTTTAGCATCTTTGACATCAGTGGTTGGAGCATACACTTGTATTAGTGTATATTACTTGTATTACTGTTGAATGGTTTCCCTTGGATTTGAACAGATATTGTTCGGTCATTCTTGAGATGATACCCCAGTATTGCTTTTCTCACCCTTTTATTGATTAGGAGGGCCACTCCATTTCTTCAAAGGAATTCTTGTTTACAGTAGTATATATAGTGATCACTGACCTAAATTCACCCATGCCCATCCATTTAAGTTCACAGACACCCAGGATGTCGATGTTTAAACTTTCCATCTCCTGTTTGACCACATCCAGCCTTCCCTGGGTCACAGATCTTACATTCCAGGTTCCTATGCCATACTGATCTTTGCAGCATCAGACTTTCCTTCTATGACCAGGCACATCCACTGCTGA
This sequence comes from Phascolarctos cinereus, assembly GCF_003287225.1. Taxonomy (NCBI): domain Eukaryota; kingdom Metazoa; phylum Chordata; class Mammalia; order Diprotodontia; family Phascolarctidae; genus Phascolarctos; species Phascolarctos cinereus. The sequence continues at coordinate 22,544,256 of NW_027555514.1, read as the reverse complement.
GCTTCCCTTTGGCTTTGGCCCAGCTGCTTCATTCTTCCTAGAGCTACTTCTACTTGGCCTCCACTCTTCTCCAGTGGTGTGCTGGACACCTTCCGACCTGAAGGGCTCATCATCTGGTGTCACCTCTTCTTTTTTAATGCTATCCATGGGGTTTTTTGGGCAAAGATACCGGAGCGGTTTTCCATTTCCTTCTCCAATGGATCACCTTTTGTCAGAACTCTCCACTATGACCTGTCTGTCTTCGGTAACAGTGCACAGCCTAGCTCATAATTTTATTGAGCTATGCAAGTCCCTCTGCTACAACAAGGCAGGATATGTAAATACAGACGTTTACAATTTTAGTAACTACTAGCAGAAGCATTTCAAAAGCTGCTGACCCACGCAAAATGGTTTTTAATGAGGTCAGCTACTAGTCAGTACTTTTATGAAACAACCTCTAGGATGCATACATAAAATACGATACACAATTAGCAAATACTACTAAACAAAAAATGTTCCAGTTCAAAAAGACAAATTGAATGACTACTCAAAATCCAGGCCTACCTTTTAGTCACGTAAACAAAAATGCTTATTTCTAGAACCTAGGAGTAGGCACACTCTAGGGACTACAACTCATGTAACACACACAGTTCATTCCATCATTTTCAATATTTTACCCCAATCCTTACCTTACCCCATCCTGAGACTGTAAAAGTGATAAGCAACAGAAATATATAAAATAAGTGAGCATTTTCTAAATCCCCATGCCTCTATTTCCATAAGCTGTTTAAGTTCCAATGTAAGCTTGGAGAAGAGGGGGTTCCACGTTGACTTAACTTTGCCCAATAGGATCTAGGACTTTCACATGTTTGCTTATACTTCCTAATCCGAGGCTAAAGACCCCTTAGGCCTAGGGTAGCGCACGCTGTAGGACCAAATGGCTTTTTGTCTGAACTGCTGAGCCACCTCATTGTTACCTCAGCCTGATCTGTTTTCTCTAGTGTCCTTTGGCCAGGGGACGACCTAAAAGGCCCTGGACATCTCAGGCAGAGAATGATTTCCAGAATTAAACCCAAATCACACCATTGCCAGGAAATGGTTTTTTGGTTCCTTTAATCCTCTGCTCTGTTCCAGAATGACCCAAGTTCCCTCTGGAGTGTAATTCATCAGAAAATACCAACAGGGGGCAACAGATTCTTTTTTACTAAAAAAATTTCTACAGTCTCTCAAACTGTACATTTTATTTTGCCTTGTATCGATTACTTTCTCTCCCACTCTTTTTTTCCAGGTTAAAGAAAAGCTTTCCACATAGGGCTTATTTTTCAATATAATCATGAAATCAATCTTTGTGGAACTCCTTCAGTTGCTTCATGCACTCTTCCCACTTCAGTGCTTCAGAATGGCTGGGGTCCAGGGGGTGTGGAATTAGCCCAGGGCCTGAGAACCAAGGATGAGAGGCTCTTTGGTTTCCAAAGCAAATATCTGCTGGGTACTTGGGAAGGTCAAATGAGACCTCCCCCATGCCCCCACATAAAGTTTACTACCTGTGCAATAGCACAAGTATGGAATTCTTTACAAGTCTTAGATTTTGGTCCTAGCTGTCCCATTAAATCATAACCTCACTGTGCCTCAGCTTCTCACCTATAAAGAGTTTAAAATACGGGTTTTGTGGAAGAAAATCCACAAAAACGAAAAGTCAATTATTTACTAGAGTCCACCGTACCTGACTTTTTCACCGACGATGGTAAAGTGCTGCCGCCGCCACCCCCACCACCTCCGGGGCTGCTGCTACCAACGCCAGGGCCCCCGGGTGAGCCTGTTTTTTTACTCAGCAAACTATTGAAGAAATTAGCGAGGACACCTTCACTTGTGGCTCCGGCTGCATGAAAATAAAAATTTTTACTAATGAAACATCTTCATCCCTCCCTAAATGGGAAATGCTATTAGGCAAACTCAGTCTAACTAAAAAGATTCATGTATGAAGGGCCTTCTCTGGATTGAGTACTGCGCATCGCAGGGGGAGAAACAATTTAAATTGTTGTCAATTCCTTGCCTTTTGGGGCTTAGAGTCTAGAAGGGCACTGACATGTGTCAGACTACTTTAGCTGAGGAGTTCTGAGTTCTGATTTTGAGAATCTGAGCACATCAACTTTTACCTCAGGTTAGTCCTACGTAAATAATGTCTACTGTAGCAACAGTGTCATAAATGATCAATTAAAGCAGTATGTGCTAAAAGGGGGGCCCCAAACTCCTCAAATTTAATTTAATCTCTTAGAAAAAGATACCTTTCATATTTGGATCGATTTTTTTTGACCCAGCAGGGATGGGCGACACGCTGGCCACATTGGAGGACACTGATCTATTAGGTGTTCGAGGGGAGCCGCCAGGAACTCGTGGAGAGGAATCCTGTGCCAAGACAGTAACAGGCGGAACTGTGAAGTTTATCAACAACTACGGAAGCTTTCAGTACCAAAGAGACTGTTTTGTACAAAACTGCCCCAGCCCTACTGACCCCCCACTCCATTGATACATCTGACTCAGCTACCTATGAACAACTCTGCCCTGGGGGAAGCACACTGCAGACTATCTGGAGCACGGATCCCTCCATGACACAACGACCCTTTTAATTGTGAGTAAAAGTAACGAGGACATACAGAAGAAAGGCAATGGTCATCTCCAAAAAGTAAAAGATACCAAACCTTAGAGAGGGGGAAAAAATTCCATCCAAATTGGTGAAAAGACTGACCCAGAGACAGGATCCTAGAATCACAGATCTGGACTTGGCATCAATGCCCATGAGACCTGGGGCAAATCACTTGGCCTTCTGGGCCTCAGTTTCCTCATCTGGGCGCTGGACTACACGATCTGCGGCTTTTTCCAGCTCTAAATCTCTGATCCTATGAGACTTATTTACATCTTCAAATGTACACAATCTCATAAGCAGGACTAATGTAAATGGATGCCTCAAGAAGCAAGAAAATTTGTTTTATTAGAATCAATATTTTCTTCTATTACCTGGTTTAATTTGATTAACAATTTTTTTCAGTTTCATACATACTTTTTTTCCAAGTTTAATATAGAAACATTAACCCAGCCCAAATTTATTGAATGAAGTTTTGTTTTTAGTAAACTTTCTTTAGTTGGAAACTTGCTACAGAGGGATCTGGTTCTTAATCCCTTGTCTCTCAAAAGTGGAAGAAAACAAGCCCTGAAAAGCAAAGACACGAGGTGGCGGGGTTTTCAGTGCCAAGTGCCACCCCATCCCATTTTATAACTACCAACAGTAGTTACAGTTTGAGGTGAGGCTCCTCTCCTCAAAGGTGAATCGAAACCAGCCAATCAATATTTTTAAGCACATACTGGGGGTAGCCCTGTGCTGGTGCTAGGGCAAATAACAAGTGGCCCCCACTCTCAAGAAACTTACAGTTTAGTAGCAGACAGGACACTAACAAAACACAATATTAATTATGAAACAGAGGGCAAAGTGAGGCTGGAGGGGAAAATTCTCTTTCACTATCATTTCCTCCCAGCCCTAGGCCATGAAGTCAGCGCCCGCACCTCCCCCCCCCCACTCCACACACTGTATGGGTAGTGGGGTTATTGTTTCCAGGCTGCAGCTCCCATACAAATGCTGCTACACATGAATGTTAGGGTGCTATAGCACCCTTGGTACGATACATTGATGTACTTGGATTTTTTATTTAGAATGGGGAGCCCTGGGGGAACACTCCCTCCACTGATACAAGTCTGCATCTTTTCTACAAGATACAGTTTTAGGGAGTTACCTGGGATACTAAGAAGTTAAGTGACCTGTCTGGGGTCCCACAACATCTATCAGGGGCCAGATTTAACCCAGGGCTTCCTAATTCTCTATCCACTAGGTTACACTCCCTTTTTGCATGTATTATGGATTATATATGTGTTTCTCTGGGCCAGCCTGGAAACCTAACCACTACTGTTTCTACATGAAAACAAATTCAGTTTAAATGATGTTTGGATTGTTTGAGGACTGCCTTTAAATACTTTCAAAATTTAAATTGTTTCTTGAAATGGAGTAAAAGCTATGTTTAAAACAACAAAAAAGACAAAGTTTTCAGTTCTGTCTTTACTACTAGATAAAGCAGTCATCTCTCTCTCTCTCACACACACACACACACACACACACACACACACACACACTCTCTCTCTCTCTCTCTCTCTCTCTTTCTCTCTCTCTCTCTCGCTCTCTCTCTCATTTAGGAAAAAAACACCAAAGTAATATATACTCCTGCATTTTCTTAATTTTGTAATACTAACCACTGGCCTTCCGGCAGCTGTTGGTGGTTGCTTTGCTAACTGGGACTGAAAAATAAAAACAACTAGTTTAGGCATATATGATTACAGATGAGATTTTTGCTTCAATTTTTCAACTATTTTTAGAGGACAAATTTATATATTAAATTCTAAATCTGCTTTTGAATGAAATGTACTGACCTGTTGTTTCATAAGAAATACTTGGTCATCTTCTGCTACAATTTCCTTTTCATGAACAACCTGAAACAAGAAATGTTTAATTGAGTTCAATACATTATGGTATTGATATATTACTCTAAAGATACAGAAAAATCAGAAACTGTACTACAATATGTATGTTCTCTCTCCAAAAGTCAATCTTATTCTTTGCACTGAATAGATGTTGACACAGATTCAACCTTCCCATCTGGTTGCCTCATTTTGGGGAAGTCAGGCTGGGGCTCTGATAAGATAGGAAACACCTGGGTATAGCTCCAAAGATCTTAACTTCAGTCTAAAAGAGATGTCTCAAGCGATGGCTGCTGAAGTGATAAGCAGAAGAAACCAGCAAGAACTGCCTGGGAAATTGCAGGCTCCATATTATAAGAATGGAAGCACTCCTATCTTAGGTCTCCCAGCACACAAGTTCTTTCCAGGAGCCCAACACCTGGAGGTCTTACTTTAGCACTTACTTTACTGTGTACTGCATAGACCTGCAAACACGTGCATTGTGCTTTGTGAGCAATTTTAAGTAGATATATCAAACGTGGCCCATTAACCTCAAATGCTACAGAAAGAACACGATTAAAATGTAACAGGCAAACGTTATTAGGTGGTTTTCTGAGTCAATATGCAGCTTGCAGGGATCAGTATATACAGTTCAGTGGTCCCTATTTCTATTTGAGTTTGACACAACTGATATTAAGTAATTTTAATTTATCATGTATGCTACTTATTGCATATGGACCTAGATAATTCTTTCTCCCTGGAAAATAGCCTTTATTTACTTTTCTTATATTCTCCCCCACTTCCCAAAACATTTACTATATTATGTGGGAGTTTAATAAATGTTTGCTAGTTGGGCCAAGACACATTCAGGTGCCTGATGTATAAAACATCATCATTATTATTTTAAAAACTTTTCCAGACCGTATAGTAGGAATTAGGGCTATGAAGACTAAAAAACAAAACCATAAAACAAAAAGAAAGCCAAAAGCAAAAACCAAAAAATTACACAGAAAGTCTTTGCTTTCAAAATATTTACATTCTACTGGGGGCAACTCAGATCTTCCTAGTCACAGCCAGCTCATCACCGTCCCATTCCCACGCATTAAAGCAGATTGGGTACAATCACTCAGGCTTTTGAACAGTTGGGTTTTTGTTTGCTTAATTTTGTTTTAAAGAACTACAGAATCCCAGAGCTACAAGGACCAGGAAAAGGTCATTTGATTTGAATCCACGATGGCTCCACGCCCCTTTCAGTTTTTCAATTTTCTACATTCTAAAGCTGGCTCAGATAAAACGGAGGCAGGAAGTTTCATTGTTTTGCCAGCTCCACCATCACACAGAGCCACCTTCACTATTTATTACTGCAGAGATGCAACAAACTAGGGCATGGTCCTCTCTCCCAATCCAAAACTGGATTCTTTCCTAAAAGACTCTCATAATCTACTGAAGTGACGAATAGGCCCAGCAGGCCTACCTGTTCTCAATAAACCCTTGCTTAACCCTCCAGTAAAGAAATTTCAAAGATCCCAAGAACTACTTATCATGGAATTACAAATCATTGTGGCCTGCCTAATTATTGAACTGTTTATAAAATCTGTATGGATTCAGTGGGAAAAAAAGGCTAGGTCTGGAGGATCTGGGTTCGAAGCCTGGCTCTGCAATTTACTACTTGTGTGACTCCAAGCAAATACCTTAGCCTCCTCAGGACTCACTAGAAGGAATGGAGATGAGACAACTTTCAAGGTCTCTTTGAGCTCTAGATCTTTGATCTTATCCTTAAATGCACAACTAACTTCTTAAAAGTGGGAAAGGAGAGATAGAGGACACAGGTTCTTGGTTTCTCTGGACAGGAAAGGACTGAGAAGCTTAAAAAACCCTCAATCTCCAATGGTATGAAATAAGTCCCATAGGACTCTCTACTACTATAAGAATGTGAATATGTGCTTACATTTGTAAGCAAATATAAGCTACAAAGTTAAGCAATCTAAGAGCTCAATTTTAGCTCAATTTACCCTTGTTACAATTACAATTAGACAGAGCTACAATAAATAGAAAAGGTCCTTCCTTACAAGCAAGCAAACTCCTGTTAGGACTACAATCCCATTTCTTTACGTAAAAGACCAACATTCATTTTGAGGCTGTTTCCATTAAAAACAGATAATAAAATCAAATTACCTTTCGGACAGGTGGTTTGGTTATAATATCTTCAAAACTATCTTCTGCTTTTAACGTTTGAAAATTTTCATGTAAAATTCCTATTTTCTTATCATTATCCCATCCTGCTGGACTAGAAATAAACATTATGTAGACATCAGTTCTCAATCACTTATATAGATATATATCCTCTTTTCCAACCCAATGCCACAACAAGAAGGAATCTGTTAGGGTTCATTGCCATGGTCCTGATTATTTAAATTTGGGTTCTCTTTAACGAGACCTTTGTTACAGGAGACAGGATATAAAGTGTTTAGGAGTTTTCTTGATACAACATGTCTTCATAAAATATGATCATTATTAGTGATAATCTGGATGCAGCTCAGACCCTAGGAACCTCTTGATTTCATTCAGATACATGCCTTTAACCATTTCAAAGCAATGATTTTTTTTTTCCTTGAATGGACAAACCCTTCAAAGTCATTTATTCTGAAATATCCGATTATCCTAAGTCACCTTTCTAGGCACGTATTAGGAACAGAGGCACTTAGGTGGTGCCAGAGTGCACAGAGCTTTGGGCCTGGAGTCAGGAAGACTCAGCTTCCCGAGTTCAAACCTAGCCTCAGACTTCTTACTGTGTGATCCTGGGCAAGTTACTTCACCCTGTTAGCATTAGTTTCCTCATCTGTAAAATCTGTTGGAGAAGGAATGGCAAACCGCTCTAGTATCTCTGTCAAGAAAACTCCAATGGGGGTCGTGAAGAACTGGACATGACTGAAATAACTGAACAACAATATTAGGAACAGTGGCTCATCAGACCTCTCTCACACACCTGGCAATATAAAAATAGTAGAGGCAGTGTGCTGTGATAGACTGTGTGATACCCACAGACTGCTGGGGGGAGCCCAGCTGGCCAGCTCACTTCCCTTCTCTGGGATCTAGGCAACTCTCTCACCCTCAGAGTGGCAGAGAAAGTGTTGACCAACCTTGGTAAAGAGAGTTTACTTACCCAGGAGGTCTCAATATTAATGAAATCACAAGGCCAGTCCCTATCTTTAATACAAATAATATTCACATGTGTTATATGTAAATACACTGAAATTCTTTGATGTTGTGGTATAATTAGATGGCTGGAAAATAGCTAAAAGCTAAGAGACAAACTACCTGTGCAGCTCTAGGGAAGAGAAATTCTCTTCTTGAACAACAAATTTTTTTTTTAATACATAGAAGAAAATCTTGTTGATTCCCACCTCCCTCCAGCCCCTGCCCCTGGGTTTCTCCTACTATGGTCTTTCCAAACAACTCACTATCAATATCATCACCTCTGAAACAAAAAAAAAAAATCAAGAGAGTACCTTCCACCTATGAGATACTTACATAAATACTGCATCTTTTTCCACCACAACAGCAGGGATCTTAAACGGGAATCCGTATAATTTCTGAACAATGTACTTATATACTAAATCTATATTTTTATTTTCCTTTACTGAAGTGTAAATAAGTGCTGCACCATCTAAATAAATGTGTTAAAGAAATTTCTAAGCAGACTGTAAAATTACCAGATGCGTGTTAGTCACAATACCTGGAACATTAGCACCCATAATTATTAGCTTCCATAGTAGTTACCCTGGTTTTTTACTAATTATTTTTTTTTAATGAAACTACTTAAGTATAAACTAAATAACATGAAACAGATGTATCATGTAAACTACTTAGAATGCTTTATTTCTTCTCAAACCCCAAAGCAACAGTAAAATTGGTAGAAACAACAACATCACTAGAACAAAAACTACAGAAAGACACATATTTCTTAATCTACAAAAATCTGGGGGGGGAGGGGGCTGAGAGGGAGTGGCGGGAGGAAGCCAGGAAGCATTGTTTTAAAATAAATTTATTCACCATTAAGAAAAATCTTTCCACACAGGCTGTCCTCATTCACTTTCAAATTTCATACACCTAACATTCCAACACTTCAATGTGATTTCAATACTTGCAAATTAATTAGCAATAAGGTGAGATGAACTGAGAAGCAAGACTAATTCTTCTACAGCTGCCATTCCATATTTATGTTTCTCAGGTATAGCATATGTAGTTGTGGTTTGGGTTTTTTGGGGGGGAAGGGGGCATGAAGAACATTTAATCTTAAATTATCGGGTGTATAGAGAACCTTACAGAACACCAACCTCAGCTTTCCAACTAACCACTGTTGATATACACACAAAAAGTGTCTTTTAGTGAGCCAGTGTCCTTTAATCAATTCCATTTTCAAGAATCTAATCCAGTTTTTGCTACAGGGATGGAAGGCAAATTGATAGTTACAAGGGATGGCATGGGACAGAAAACAGAAAAAGGAAATACTATCAGCATATTGTTTTGACCTAGAATTTCAATGACCTCTTCCTTCCCTAGCTCTACTTTCTTCACTCTTCTTCAGGGTTCATTTTCCTTGGGTTCCAAGCTGGTAGCTCAAGAGATCCAGTCACACAGAGGGAGCCATGCCAAGGCTCTGAGCTACAACTGGAGGGTTTCCGGCAAATGAGTGACAAAAAACAGACATTACTCGTTTGAGATTCTCCTTTCACTTCCTTTGGGCACCAGATCATCTAGCTCATTCACGCTGAACAAGTCATACAGCTTTAGAATATAATTCCATTCTGCCACTTCTTTTAATTAGATATTTTCAATATATCACCTAACTTGCTAAAGGGACTTTCTTTAATAGGTAATTATTTCCATTTTTCTACTGAGGTCATCAGGATAAAAGGAACTGACTTTGGCTGGCATCTCTCATTTGGCACTTACCATAAGCTACATTTCAATGTGCATGTTTTATACCCCAAGTAGACTGTAAATGCCGTGAAGCCAATGCTTTCAACTTTAAGCAATACATGTCTTTAATCAGTATAAAACTGACTCACTGAAGTATCTTCTCTTCCAGAGAACCAACGAGCAGGAATGTAGCGAAAAAATAGCAAGGCAGGGAGAAATAAAAGTCATGGATGACCTATTGATCAGATAATTAGACCCTAAATGAGACTATTAAAATGAGGTTCTTTCCCCACAGAGTTTAGAACGCTGAGGAATTCAATCAGCTTACTTCCTTTCCCTCTATAATGAAAATACGGATATTACTGTGCATGTACAATCACTAGGCAATCCCAGATTTTAAAAGGATACACTGTAAACAAAACTTCCGGATATGTGATTGAATAAAGTCAAAGTGTTCATCTCTGTAATCATGTTCTTTTTCCAACACACTAATGGCATCACACTGTTGAGTTAAAATAATTACAAAATTGCTGAAAAGATGGCATTAAATAACAATACAAGAACAGTAAATGAAAATAGCAAAAAAAAAAAAGGATTTAAAAAATTAAAATTCACTTAAAAATAACGTGTACCTTATTTAAAGAAATGTATTCCAGGAAAGGTGTCAAAATAAATGCTTGCATAAAACAAATAATTTTAGTGATAAGATTCCTCTACTTTCAATGTCTATGCTGATGCGTCATCAAGGCCTGAGTTCCTAAGGCAAGCTGTAGTACTGAGCAGAAAAGGCTTTGTTTATGGGCCCAGAGACAGACTATAGGTCTGTTAACCAGGCTAGCTACCTTTGGAGAGGCTTATCACCAAAAAGGTGGCCAAGAGGTAATGAATTTTTGGTCACAGAAAGTAAAGACAGCCTAGTAAGGCACAGAGGGGTGGTAATTAATGTTGGTGGGATATAGGGACAGATAAAGCAAAAAAAAAAAATTCCATTTCCCCCATGATCTTCCATTGTGGTTTACAAGAAGCGCTTTTACAAAAAAAAAAAAAATTCCAGAATTCTTCTCCAAATGTTTGTTTAGGCCTGTTACATCCCCTGGCCAGGTCCTTGATGGGCGCTGAAAAGCTTCATCATTTGTAAAGTGCTGGGGCTAAAAGATGGATTTATCGTGGGGAGTTGAGTGTAAGAGAATAAATAACCCTGGCAGGTATCTATATTGAATAAATAGGTATGAACCCCTGTATCTGCGATCCTACAAATAGGGACACACAGGCGGGTACCTGGGGCTGGCCTGAGCCCAGCACTTCTTGTTTCTGTGCTGGGAGTGACTCTGTCCCTTTATGCCTGGTAAGTGTCAGGAAAATCTGCCACCTGTAACTCATTTAGGTCTTGAGTTTATTGTGAAAATATACACTGTGTGTAAGGGCTTTAGAGCTACCTGTTAAGAGGAAAGGGAAAAGTGGAGGCTTCGTAATCAGAGGCCTTGTGTTCAATTAAGGCTCTCAACTCACTCACTGTGTGACCCTGGTGAAGCATTTAACTTTAGGTGTCTTCAGTCTTTGCCTCTGTAAAATGGAGAGGGTTGGACTAGATGGCCTGAGATGGGCTCCACAACTACGGTCCTAAGTCATGACCCACGGACCCTTACAGTCTCTTACAGCTCTCCATCTTATAGACCAATTGTCCAGCTCTAAGCACCAGAGGCAAATGTGGTAAAGTAAATGGTGGGGGAAAACACTTCAGAGGAATTTTTAATCTCTTAAATTAAGACAGAGGGGATACTGAAGTATAAGTGGTTAGCTCAACTATTTCTTTTCCACAAGAAATATCTAGAATCTAAAATTCACTTAAGATCTATCTAGATATAAAGCAAAACCTCATCCTTCATACCCTTCAAAACTGGCCAATCTCTTCATGACTTTGTTTAATTACTGACCTCAGTGTTTCAGTTTTCTGTACCTTTACTTAATTAATCAAAGGTTTACCAAAGCATAGGCATGACAACTAATGGCCAAAGAGAAACAATAGGTTACTTCTGAAAATCATGGTTCTTCTAAGAACACTGGAATGATTTTGAAGGGCTCTATTTGCTAAAAAGAAATTTATCAAGAAAAAAATTAGGCATTAAACAAAACGCCCTTTACAGCTTTTTAAAAGAAACCTGAGCCACCCAAATTTTCCCATAAGTGATGGGCAAGAATTAAATGTTTAATGTTTTTATGACATCCTATTTGTTTTAGACCACATTTAGACTGTTATGCTATAAACTTTATAGTACAGTGGGATCAATGTGTTTTACTACACACTTTATACACATTCTATTCATTTTAAAAGGATTACAAGAACATGATCATAATTTCAAATTATTCACAGCTCTGACTGGAACAGGCAGTGTGCTTCAATGGAAACAACACTGGCCTGGAAGTCACAAGGCCTGCCACTAGCTAGTCACTTACCATCTCTTGGCCTCCATTTTCTGATCTGTGCAATAAGGGAGCTGGGCTAGAATGATCTCAAAGGCCTCTCCCAAATATAAAAATCTATGAGCCCATGATTCATTTCAGGCTCGTACAGCTGGTTTGTAATACTCTCCCCAATTATAACACTGATCCAATGGGAAAATGAGATCCACTTAAGATGTACTTTCCAGGAATGCATCATGGTGAAAATGGGATCTGCCTAGAAATGCTTGCCTACCAAGATTTAAGTTAGATGATTTTGAAATTGTTTATTCATTTCAGTACAGATAGTTCAGTATTTTGCCACCTTTCCTTGTAATAACGCATTTAAGAATGGAATTTTAGAAGGCTAAAATTAAAATAGAATGACCGAGATAAAAATTAAATTTCCTAAGACCAAAGCTATTTGCAAATCACTGACTTGAAATTCTTAAGCATATTATTACTGATATACAATAAAAGTTCATAAACCTATACTGGAAAAGACAGGGAAATTTCAAATATATAATTTTTCAAAAAGTAAATGTAGCTTTATTACTTCAATGCAGGATATGATAAGTGAACTAAAATAAGTGTCTTTCAGAGCAGAGGTCCATCGGACCACTTTTAATGAATCATCATTTAGTAAGAGCACATTTGCACGCAATGAATGCTACCAAAATACTTAAGAAATGTGTCCTCTAACTTAGGTGCTATCCGCCCCACACCCTGAAATTTTATTTACACCACTCCTTTATCAAATTCTTATCTCAAAATTGGTGCACAAGTGAATTTTAATCCAGTTACGTCTAAATTTTGCATGAACTGCAAAAAACTGGGTTCTAAATTTTTGAGGTTTTTAACTTTTGCTCATTTTTATTTAACAAAGATAAAAGCAGGTATAATTTTACTATGGCAGCTAGGTGGCACCACAGTGCACAGAGTGCTGGGCCTGGAGTCAGGAAGACTCATCTAGAGTTCAAATCCTGCCTCAGACACTTATAAGCTGGGTGATCCTGGGCAAGTTGCTTTACCTCGTTTGCCTCAGTTTCCTTAACTGTAAAATGAGCTGGAGAAGGAAACAGCAAACCACTCCAGCATCTTTGCCAAGAAAAATGAAGTCAGATATGACTGCAATACTGCACAACAACAAATTGTTATGTAAGGTTAAGTTCACACCAAAAAAGCACATCCCCAGCCAAAGCAAAATAACCCTGTGTCTCTCACTAGTCCTGACACAGACACCAACCTTTGTGCAAACTACAAGCATTGGGACACCTAAGTTACACGTAAGCGTGTCTGCTCCCAGCGGCAACATGACGCTGTCGTCTCTGTCTCCCTGTGATGTGCTTCTTCTCTGTGGAGACGCAGGGAAATCTTCTCCAGGCTCTACGTATTCTTGGAAATCTCTAATCACTGAAAAGCAAATCACACAATTTAGTGCAGAATGGTTTCATTTTTACATTTCCTACCAAAATAATACTTATCCAGGCACAAGGGTACAGTATATTTACCATTTTTTTGAACTATGCCTTGTAAAAAAGATGATATGAATGAATAAAGATAATATAACATTAATTCCTGGGAGGACAAGTACAACATTCAACTGGAAGGCAAGGAGAAAAGAGGCACCAGTTTTGTCTCTGTAATTAGAGTGGGTAAAGGGACTGGACCTGGGCACAGGACCTGTGATTTCATCATCATAGGAAACTCTCAGGGAAGAACTAGTCACTTCTACAGAAAGTGCGCACTGGCACTTTCTCCAGTGTGGCCTGGGGCAGCTAATGGTACAGTGGACAAAGTGCCAGACTGAAAGTCTAGAGGCCCGTAGACACTAGGCAAGGCTCTGTACTGCTCTCGGCCTCAATCTCTTCATTTATAAAATGGAGAGAGTAGCACCTAGCTCACAGCGAGGTTGTCAGGATCAGATAAGACAATGCACAGAAAGTACTTTGCAAACCTTCAAGTGCCACATAAATGCTAGCTGTCGGATCTACATCATCATCATCACTACCATCATGACTCATTGGTGAGACCTGAACCCAGGTCTTCCTGGCTTCAAAGTCTTTATTCACTATACATGACTGTTTTTCATAATAGTAAATATTGTGGGCAAATCACCTAATTTATACCTTTTCTAAACTAAACTTCCACAAGATAATAGAAAGGATAAAAAACCAAAATATTTATGTATTCATTTTATGATTACTGACATTAACTATACATATACATACATACATACATACATACAAACATACATACATACATACATACATATATATTTAAGCCTGTGTGTAGAAATGGGCTCTTTAAAATCAGCCAGCAAAATCTGCCAGTTACGCAGCCACTGACCTGTAAATGATTAAACAACCTATTTTTTTTTATTTAGATAATATTTCTTAGAACTACATCCCATCCTAAAATAGATTCCTTGCTTATGAAGGGCACAATGGATGGAGAATCTGAAGATGTGTATTCAAGTCTTGGTTTTTCCCTTTACTAGTTGGATGACAAGGAGCAAAGCCCCCTAACCATTCTGACCCTATTTTCTTATACTCATTGCTGTAATACCTGACTCACAAGATGAATATGAGGAAGGTGACTCTGTAAACAATAAAGCTCTATAGGAATCTGAGCTGTTATTTGTCCCAAGGAAAGTAAAAGGAAAGTAAAGACAGCTCAAGATTGTAAGGTGAAGAAAACTCCAGAAGAAAGACATGTTCATTTGGCAAGGGAAAATACACACTTGTTTTACCTCTTCTAAAGAGTCGTTTATTCATATATACTTAATAGGAAAGACCACAGTGAAATAAAACCTAAAATTAAATTGAATTTAAAAAACAGTAAGCTTACCACTATGCTGTCTTAATTAAATCTAGCTCCTAGAGAGCTATTCCTGATTACAACATCATTTCCTAGAGAAAAGGCAAATTCTGGAAATAGTCTATCATTCTTTTTTTTTTTTTTTTTGCTTTTTGGCTAGGCAAAGGGGTTAAGTGACTTGCCCAGGGTCACACAGCTAGTAAGTGTCAAGTGTCTGAGGCCACATTTGAACTCAGGTCCTCCTGACTCCAAGGCTGGAGCTCTATCCACTGCACCACCTAGCTGCCCCAATAGTCTATCATTCTAATAAGGAAAGGCAGAGGAGACGAAGGGGAAAGAGTTGACTACTCTTCTTTTCCCTCCTCCTTCTGGACTGGAATTGGGAGGGGTGAGCCAATGGGCTAAGCTGAAGAAGCTCCAGGAAACAGTTGAGGTTTTCAGTACTCCAAACTAGTTCCAAAATCTTAATCAAGTCATGTGCAGTGGGCAGCAGTGATTTTTACTGCTAAATAACCAGCTACTCAATGTGGCTGATGTGCGGATCTGTTTTGCTTCACTACACTTACTTTTGTTTATTTTTAATTTTTTTATTCTGATTTTAACAAGTACCAAAAAAATAACATTTTTAACCAAAAAAAAAAACCCCCAACCAACCCATGCTTCTGCTAGAGCCGTGGGGAAAACAGGAAAGGTGTGTCTTTGGTCCTGTCTCTCCTCAATCCCACAGAGGGCACGTGGCACCACGTACCACATCAGCCACCCAGTGGATGAATCCCACCCAGGTTTGCCTCTCTTTTCTCTCTCCCCTGCCTCAATGCCCCAAGATGCAGTAGAGGAGACAGTGGAGAGAATCTGAGATGTGGCTAAAATACTTCCCTGCCCTGCCCTGCCCTTTGGTTTTCTCACGTGTAAAATGGACACAAGTTCTAGGTGCATTCCTCACCAGGCTGGCATCTTATTCTGAGAAAAAGTCCATCAGATAAATGTGTGTGTTAGAGTGCAGCAGAGTTTGGTGCTGTTCTGACTCAAAATTGTTCATAATAAATGGCACATGAGGCTTAATCTCCCAGGAAGTCTTTCCATGTCTAACAATGACTTTCAGGGGGCCCCTTAAACACTGGTAGCCCCAGTGGATCTTTAAGGAATGCTGGGGTTTAAAAAGAGCAGTGGGATCAGAGGCACCTTCCAGGGCCACGCTAACATTCCTTCCACATTCTGGGCTTCCATTTCCTCTCCTGTCTTGTCCAAGGAAGCTGATCCCATTCTGCGGCACAAACTTAGCCATGGAGCTAAAAACACAAAATTAGCATGGTAGCTGCAACCATCCAATTCCCTCCTGCTCACCTTTGCAGCCCACGGGGGTAAGCCAAACAGTCATCCTTAAGAGAAAAGGCAATCACAGAAACAACTGAGCCACCCAAACCCATGAATGAAGAAGGAGCCTCCTGTCAATCATAATGTCTGGGACACTGCCTCTCCCTGGTTAACACAGCAGATTACACAAAAGTAAGCTTGTGAAATGACATCACCATGCAGCTAGCTGCACTATCAGAGCATACATCTAAAAGAATGGGGTGGCACACAGCAGGCACAGGCTCCGTCCCGGGTGAGGCCTCAGTTTCTTTACCTCTAAACTGAGAGGGTTGGATCAAGTGATGGCTAAAAGTTTGTTCTAGGATTGTGACTCTATGACTAAACACAATTTTAAACTATTAAAGAACAATAAAATTGGATAATTATGGAGTTGAAGATTTAAAACTAAATTCTGGAGAGATCAACAAATTCATGTGCTAAGCTTTAAACTTAAGCAGAGTTTTAAAAGATTATTATTTAAATTCCAATTACAACCTTAATTACAGTTTATGATCTTAACACACATGAAAGCATATAGGCAAGGTCTTTACCTTGAAACCAGGGAGCCAAGCCTTATTTTCCTAGGATAATGGAACAAAGTCCTTATCTAAATAATTATTCATATGAATAGGATTTAAAAAACAAAAAAGTACACCATGAATTTAATAATCATTTCCCAAATATCACTGACTAAAATCTAAATGCCAGCATGTATGTACATAAAATTAAAACTCTACATTAGTAGTTCTACAGCATACTCACATTTCTGTTCCATTTCTTTCATTTCCTCAGGAGGAATTTTTAGCTTATCAATATGTTCTCTCACCACACTTGCCCATTTCTGTAAAGAATCCAAAGCAGTCCAAGGCTTTGACATGTCAACAACCAGAATAACTAAAGTGTCTCTCAGAGAGTTGGCTTCCATTGCAAATTTAAGAAGCCCTTTGTGATACAGGTCTCCATCTAAGATCCACACATTACATCTTGTTTGATCTGTACCAAAATGAAAGATAGATTTTCATGTTTTATAAGTTATTCCTTTGAAAGTTAGGATATACATAAACTTTTATGAAATTATCTCATCATCAAACTAAAAACATTATTTTTAAACATTCTTTGTATTCTCCATGAGAGGGAATGTCAAAGTAAACAGAGAATCTTTAAGGTAACCATCTATTCATTAAGCAATAGTTTTTTCTGAAAAGAGCCTCACGCTAAGGGCCCAGTCTATCTGCCTCCCCCCTCTCCATATTTCCCAATCACCAAACACCAGCAGGCATACATTTGTGCATATGCCCCAACCAATTTACACAGAGACTCATCTACAACGCACCCAAGAGAGGATGTGCAAAGCACACATTTAGTAAATTCACTAAAGCGATGAGACAATTTTTGTTTTTAAGTCAGGGACTGCTATCAGAGACTAGATGAGTGACCAGAGAAGGTAAGGAGAACAAGAGGATGCTGGTTCGGTTTTAAATAGCATCTGATATGAAAAATGAAAGGACTGTCAGAGGAAGGCCAGAAAGTTAGGGCCCTGTCCAAAGGACTGCAGCCTGTGGACCTGAATACTTAAGGGAAAGCACAGAATTCTCTTGAAGTTTACCCAAGTAGGAGACTGAATACAATGTGGATCTCTATAATTTTAACAAGCCTACCACTGAGACAAATCCATGGTCAAGTCACTACTCACCATCTCTGTCCTCATCATGAATGCTCAAGTACAAATACTCCGCCCCTCTCCCCTTCTTGCACTCCTCCATTCTTCCCTGGATTCTCCCTATCAAGCTTGTCTTTCCGGCTCCATCTTCACCTAGACACAAATTTGTAAAAGGTATTTTAGATAAGGACAGAAATTGAAGTTTTAAAGTACTTGTAATAAGTACGCCTTAAAACATTTAATTTTTTTTTTATTTTAAAAAACTAATTCCCAGCATCATGATAACCCCCCTTTCCTAATACTCTATAATTTGGCCAATCTCCAGCTGTCTGCTGCTACAAATAAAGCCGCTGTGCATTCTCTAGTCCTTTTGTCTTATGTTTTACACAAAGTACTAGTGATGGACTCGGCCACAGCTTCTTAATCTGTCAAATGGAGATACTAATAAAATCTACTTCACAAGTCTGTTACGAGAATCAAGGGAATATGTGTGTATACATATACATATATTCATGTAAACATATACAAAGCCGTTGCAGGGTGAGCCCTAATGGACATCGCTAACTTTTCTGAACTCATGGGTCACTAACATACTCCCACCCCTCACACCCTTTCCCTCCCAGCGATTCCCAGTCACCCCAGTCATTATTCCTCCTTGCTCCTCATCCTCCAGTGCCTGCTCCCTTAACCCAAGCCCCCTCAACCCAGCCCTCCATTCTAAAGCTGCCCAACCCTTGCACTGTGCTCTCTTGGAGGCCTGTTCCGAAAGCAACAAAACAACTTTCATCTCCAACCTTTTCCTTTTGCCTTCTTGTCCTTACTGAGGTCTGGCTCCCTCCTCATGACAGCTTCCCTGGCCTCCCTCTGCAGCACCCACTGCCCCTTTCACTCACACCCGTAAGTCCCCGGTCGAGGTGAGAGCAGCTGGATCACTCTCTGCTCTCTAATGCCCTTGCTGGATTCTCCCTCTACCATCACTTGGTAACTTTTCTTCCTTTGAGGTTCATACAATTCACATTTATCACCCAATCAAGATTCCGGTGGTTGTTAGCTACCAATCTCTAGGACTCCACTATCTTTTTCCTCAGTGAGTTAGTGCTTGCTTCAGTCTTTCTCCTCTCTCCAACTCCTGACCACACACACACAACAGAATTTACACAATATAAAAATATACACACATGTTAACATATATGTACATACATATATAAATACATATTCCCTCCAACAACCTAACCTCTCAGGTCTTCAAATTACTCATTTCCCACAACCTACGCCCTCCCACTAACTCAGCAACACAATGAGACAGACGGTCATACCCTTGATCTTGCCATCACCCAAAATGCATACCCTTCCCCGTCTATGAATTCCGAAATTCCTTTACCTGACTACAGCATATTGTCTTTCCACTTCTCTCACTGTCTTGCAATCCTAAAACCTATTTTTCCTTCTCCCTATGACCTCAAAATCCTCCATTCCTCAGTTCTTTTCCAGGCTATCACCTCTGCACTGACCACGTTCCCCTCCCTTCCCTAGCTTGACCCTTTGGTGAACCAGTTCAGTTCTATGTCTTCTCTCAAGTCTCTTTTCCTTATCCCATGGAAGATCCTGCCCTGTCAAGCCTCAAGCCCGGAACACTCTCACCAAGTTTTGCTTTCATTCTGACACACACTCTACTGAATGAAGAAAGAAAGAAAGAGAGAAAGAGAGAAAGGAAGGGGGAGAGGGAGGGAGAGAGAGAGAGAGAGAGAGAGAGAGAGAAAGAAAGAACAAATCCACGATGACTGGATTCACTACAAATATGTTATATAATGTCAACTTTTTACCTACCTAATTAACTCACTTTCCCACTCCCCAAATTTTTTGATTCCTTTTATCTCTTTTATTGCTCTCCCTGCCCCTACCTTCTCAGCTGAGAGCCTGGCTTCATATTTTGCTGAAAAAAATTGAGGCCAATCGCCCCAAGCCCCCTCTTTTCTCCTCATCACCTCCTGTCACCCAGATGAAGCCTGTCACTCTCTCCTCTTTCACCCCATCTCACATGAAGGGCTGGTACTTCTTCTTGCTGAAGTAACCCCATTACACCCTGTCTTCTCCAGTAGGTTGTCCCTAATCATCCCATCTTCAATTTCTCCCTCTCTACTGGCTGCTCCCCCACTGCTTACAAACATGTCTACCTCTGCCCCACCCTCAAAAATTCTCACTTGATGCATTTATCCCTGGTTGCCACCGTTCTATCATCTCATCTTTCTTTTCTGTCAACTCCTGGAGAATGCCATCTACAACTGATGCCCCTACTTCCTCTCCTCTCAGTCTCTTAACTCTCTTAAGTCTGGCTTCTGACCTCACCATTCAAGTGAAACTGTTCTCTCCAAAGTGACCGATGATCATTTAATAGCCAAATCCAATGACCATTCCTCAGTCCTCAGTCTTGACCTTCCTGCAGACCTTTGACATTACTGATTAATACTCTCCCCACTCTGGTTTTTTTGTGACACTGGTCTCTCCTGGTTCTCCTCTTACCTATCTGACCCCCACTCCTTCTCAGTCTCTTTTGTTAGATTATCCAAGTCACCCCTGTTAACCATGGCTGTCTCCCAAAGCTATGTCCTGGGCCCTTTCTCTTCTCCTTCTAAAGTATTTCACTTCATCTCATCAGCTCCCATGACTTCATCTATCATTTCTCTGAGATAATTCTCAGATTTATTTACCTAGCCCTAACCTCTCTCCTAACCTCCTGTGTGGCATCTCCAACTGCTTATTAGACATTCAGAACTAGATGTCCCATAGACACCTTAAACAGAACATCACCAACATCGCCAACTTCATCATTTTTCTCCCCAAACCCTCCTCTCTTCCTAACCTCTCTGTTGCTGTCCAAGGTACCACCATTCTCCCAGTCACCTAGGTTTGCAACCCAGATGTCATCCTTGATTCTTCACTCTCTCATCTCCCACATCCAGTTGACAAAACCTGTCAATGTTACTTTCATAACACTGCCAACAGCCTGGTATAGGTCCTTATCACCTTACACATGGACTACTGCAGCAGCCTGTTGCTTGCCTCCCTGCCTCAAGTTTCCCCCCACTCCACTCAGCTGACAAAGTGATCCTCTTCTCAACCACCACTCAATAAACTCCAAGATCAAATATAAAATCCTGCTTAGCTTTCAAAGTCCTTTGTACCCTGGCCCCTTGTGCCTTTCCACTCTTCTTATCACTCCCCTCCCAAGCACTCTGTAATCCAGTGACACTGACCTCCTGGTCATTCTTTGAATGAAACTTTCCTATCTCCCAGCTCTAGACATTTTCACTGAAACTCTTCCATGCCTGGAACTCTCTGCCTTCATGTCTGCCTCCTGGCTTCCCTAGTTTCCTTCAAGTATCAACTAAAATCCCATCTTCTACAAGAACCCTTGATAATCTCTCCTTCTGTTGGTTATCTTCAAGTTAGCATGTACAGAGCTTCTATGTACTCAACTGTTTAGATGGTGTCTTCTCCCATTAGACTGGGAGCTCTCTGAGAGCTTTTACCTTTCTTTGAATCCCCAGTGCTTAGTACAGAGCCTGGCACATAGGAGAAACTTAATAAATGCTTTTTCACCAACTAGTGCTATAGAAATATTAGTTATCATCATCATCATCATCATTACTATTATTCCATTACCTAATTTGATCTTTATAAGAAAGCCTTCAAGCAAAGTCTGAATGACTACTTGTTAGGAATATTATACAAGATATAAGTTGCCTCAGTATGAGCTGGTCTGCAGAGGGATGCTGAGAGTCCTCACAATTCAGATTCTCTTATTCTTTAATGCTACAGACATTCCATTTTAAAGACAAGGAAATGAAGATTCAGAGAAGTAAGGTGACTTGCTCAGGATTACACATTTAGTAAGTTCAAGATGTGGGACCCAAACCCAGTCGTCACCTGACTACAAGCTCAGCACTGTTTCTACTATACTGTGTTGCCTCTCAAGAAAAGACAGAATCTTGCTTGCTTAGCCAGCCTAGGAAGTCAGAATTCGGAACGTAAGGTACTAGGCCTTTGTTTATGAAGTGAGCAACTTTAACTTACCGCTCTGGGTCAATAAAATGTTATGGTTTTTTTTCGTTCCACTGGAGTCAGAGCTATTTTTAAAAGAAGACACTGCCTTTAAAACATCTGATACCTGCCAAAGACCTATTAGACTGATTCATGTTCTCTATGGGTTACACATACCAGACTTCCATTCTGATGGCCAAATACTATTGACTTTGGAGTCTGATTTTTTTCCTTCCATATCTTCCACACCAAAGAACTATTCTATCTCACTTGAAGTCATCCAAGTCCCTAATTATACCAGAACATTTTTCTTTCCCTCTAATTCCTTGCAATCCTTAAGGACCTCTATCTGTCCTTCCCAAACCCAGGTCAAACTTGGACTTTAAACTTTAATATGAGAACAGCTAAACTCTACACATTTGAAAGGCCATCAATGGACAATGCATTCTTACACTAATACAATGTTTTCAGTAACAACAATAAATAAAAATGTTGAATTGGAATAAGTGTGTGTGTGTGTGTGTGTGTGTGTGTGTGTGTGTGTGTGTGCTCGCACAACAAAAAAATAAGGAGTAACTGCTTACTTACAAAAGGACTGGGAAGTGAACTGGTTAAGAAAATGTCTGGGAATGGGATTTAGATTTGTGAATCACAGCTTAAAATACAGAAATGACATGTTAAGCCTGAGATGGATAAGTGCTTATAACATGGACTAGTAAGAATATATTTGCATGCAATCTTGCATATCTTACCAAAAGGATTTTAAATGGAAAAGGATCATAGCCAGTAGCCACAGCACAAGGAAAAGCATGAGTAGTGATACCCAGAAATTCATAAGAAACAACATTTTAAAAGGAATCAGCTTTAATAAAAACCTATGACTCTAGATCTCTATTCAGAAGCACACAAAGGTGAACTAGAGATGCTTGAGGAAGGGAGGCAAAAATGATTTCACAGCTATCACTAAGATGTGGCAAGACGAGTCATATAACTGGAACATGGCTCTGGAAAAGCATCTTACGCAAAAGGAACAGGATAAGTGAAAAAAAGGGGGGAAGAGTAGTACACTAAGTAGACATACTCCTGAGGAAATATAAGAAGGAAAAGGGACAAGCTGCGTGAATGAAGATCCACGTTGGTAGAAACAGCAATATGTCCTCATCAATGAGAGAACCGAAGTTAGCCTAGTCCTCTACCTTCTAAAGGATGAGATCATCATTAAGATAAGTCAGGGAGTTATAACCTGCTCGGAAATAGAAAGAGCTCTAGCAAATGCCCAGATCACTACTGTCTCCCCCACTGCTACTAGTCGATCGCTTCTGTGGCAGGCTTGTGATGTTTTTCAAAATGCTTCCGGTTGCAAAAGGAGAAATGATGGCAATCCTGGGGTAGGGGGAAAAGGAAGGAACCACTCCATTTTGGAATCTGTGGTACTGAAGGAGGAGAAAGCTGGGCTTGGTCAGAAATACACTCTGACTTTGAGGACGGCAGATTTCAAAGGGTTTAGATAAAGGACAGGTAAGATCTCATGGTCTAAAGTTTTGTAGAGAAAGGCAGACCGAGTGGGATAGGAAGCTCTCAAGGATATCTTTTAGACAGAAAGAGAATTCTATTGGTGAGATGAGAATGACATTGAATTGCCCAGCCTGACATAGGAGATGACTGCCTGTCAAGGCCACTCTGTTTCCATACCTGGACCTCTCCTCTCCCCATTCTCCTTTCTGCTCATTCTACACTGATTACCATCCTCCCTCCCACCATCCCAGTGATTCTAAACCTTTAGCTGTCATGGCTCAAACTGCTCTTCCCCCTCCACCTGCTCCCTCAACTCCACCCCACCACCCCTACTCTAAAGCTCCCTCCTCTTTCCACTGTGCTCCTGAAGGCCTACTCCATTAGCAACCAGCTTAAACCCATTCCTTTCCCGGCACTCACTGAGATGTGGGTCCTTGCTGATGACACAACTCCCCCTGCCACACTTCCCAGCCCTGGCTGCACTTCTACTCATACTTCTAAAGCACTCACTGGTTATGGCAGGGGAGCTGGAAAACTCATTCCTCACTGCCACTTCCAGGCCCTCTTTCCCTCTAACACGTACTCAGGAAACTTTTCTCATACTAGGAGACTTACACACACGTGATAATCCCTCCCTCATGCACAGTTCCTCAACTTCCCCATTCCCCATGATCTGCTCCTCTATCCCACCTCAGCTCCACAGTGACATGAACTTTGAAATTCTCTTATCCAATTACAATCTGTTGTCATTCCACCTCTCACTCTGGCTTGCAACCCCTAACAGCTAGCCTTTATACAATGCTTAAAGTTTGCAAAGTTCTTTACAAATGCAATCTCATTTTGTCCTCACAATAACCCTGGGTGGTAAGTCCTATTATTATCCCCATTTCACAGATGAGGAAACTGAGGGAGAAAGAGGTTAAGTAGCTTGCTCAGGGTCAGCCAGATGTGAAATTCTGGTGTTCCTGACTCCCAGTCCAATGTTTCATGCATGGAGTCATCCAGCTGGCTCTAGCCTTGTTCTTTGTGCTCACCGTGAGTTCAAGCTGCTCCACTCCTCAGGTCTTTCCCAGGCCATCACTCTTGTACTCCTTCCCACGTTCTCCTTCCTTACTCATCTTGATCCCTTGGTCAATCAGTTGACTCTATACTGTCCTTTTCTTCCAACTCTCTGGCCCCATCAAGCTTTAGCCCTGGATTACTCTCACCATCCTTTGCCTTAGCTCCAACACACACCTCTACAGAATGAAACTGGAGAAAATCACAACACTGCTGACTGGGTCCACCACAAATTTCTGTTACATAATCTCACCTGGGCCTTCACCGCAACAAGGCAATCCTTTCACACCTCCCTAACTGACTCCCTCTCCCAATTCACCAGACCACCTCATCCCTCCTCAAACCTTCCATAGCCTCCCTTTCCCCTACTCCCTCAGCTAAGAACCTTATCTCACATTTCACTGAAAAATTGAGACCATCCACTGAGATTTGACTCTTCCCCCCCCCTCACATCACTCTGATGCCTTCCCCCCCTCATCTCCCCCTTCACTCTTTTCACATATGAAGGTGGTCCTTCTTGCCAAGACAAAAAAAAACCCTTCTAACATGTACAAGTGATCCCATTACACCCATCTTTTCCAGCGGACAGACTCCCTCTACCATTCCCATTCTTTGAATAATCCTCAATCTATTCCAGTCTACTAGCTGCTTCTCTACAGCCTACAAATATGTCCATGTCTCCCTCCCCTAATCTCAAAAACCCTAAACCTGATCTGTACAACTATCATCCTCCTTTTACCGATGAGGTAACTTCATAACCTGGCCCCTCCCCACCTTTCCAGTCTTCCTATACCTTATTCCCCTCCACGTACTCTATGGTTCAGTAACAGCGGCCTCAGTGCCTGGAATTCTCTTAGTCCTCATCTCCACTTTTTGGCTTCCCTCAAGTACCAGTTAAAATCCCACTTTGTACAGGACCTCTCCCCATCTTTCTTGATGGTAGGGCATTCCCTCTGTTGAACAGCTTCAGTTTTCCCTGTCTACAGCCTGTCTGTGCGTAGGTACTTGCATACTCTTTCCCCCATCAGACCACGAGTTCCTTGACAGCAGGGCCCAGGTTTTTTGCCTTTTGTTCTATCCCCAGTGCTTAGCCCAGCGCCTGGAATGTGGCAGGCACTTAATAAATGGCAGCGGATTTGAAGCGGAACAAAGACCAAGAAAAGTCTGCTGGATTTATTGGTCAAGAGATTATCGGTAACCCTGGAGAAAACCATTTCATTCAAGGGGTGGGGTCAGAAACCAGACTGCAGAGCAAGAAGTGAGAAGGAGGGGAGGAGATTGAGACATGAAGTATCTAGAAGATCCTTTCTAGGAGTGTGGCTAAATGTCAGTCAGTCAGTTAAGAAATATTTATGAAGCACTTACTATTTGCTAAGATCTAGGGATACCAAGAAAAGCAAAAATACGGTCCCTGCTTTTAAGGACCACCAATTCTAAGCGGGAAGAAAATATGCAAGTAACTATGGACGTACAAGATACACCTTCACACAGAGTACAGATGGGAAGTAATCTTTTTTAAAATTGAATTTTATTTTAATTTTCAGTTCCAAACCACTCCAATATCTTTGCCAACAAAACCCCACATGGGGGTCACAAAAGTCAAACATGACTGAAACGACTGGACATGTACCCTGAATAAAGCTTCTTTGTTTGCATGCTGTTTCTCCCATTAGATTGTTAAGTTCCCTGAGGACAGACATTGTCTTTTGCCTTGATTAGTGCCCAGCATACTATATCCCCAGAGCTTAGCACAGTGCTCGACACAAAGGAGACACTTAATAAATACTGACTGATTGAAATAGTACTATAACCTATATTTTTAAAGTTAAGTTTTATTTTCAGATTAGCATTCTCTCCCTCACATCACCTCCCCCATTTGAGAAAGCAAGAAAAACAAAGCTCCTGTTGCTAGCACATATAGTAGAGCAAAATAAATTCTTCTTTTGTTTTTATGTTTTTGGCCGCATTAGCCATGGCCAAAAAAAAGTACATCTCAATCCGCACTCTAAGACCATCAGCGCTCTGCCTTTCTGGAGGTGGGCAGAACGTTTCATCTCAAGTCCTCTGGAACTGTGGTTGGTCATCGTGTTGATCAGAGATCCCAAGTCTTCCAAAGCTGTTCGTCCTTACAATACTGTAATCATGATATTAAGTTGTTCTCAGGGCTCTGCTCACTTCAGTCTGCGCCAGTACAGAGAAGCTTTCACATTGTGCTCAGAAACCACCCCTTTCATCATTTCTTAAAGCACAAGAATATAGAACCTATATCTCCTGATTTCCTTTTCCGTAAGCTTTTTTCTTCATAGTGTTTAAAACAGTTACACATACCTTCTTTTAACAACTTTAGAAATGTCACACCAGGTTCATGCAGATCCAGTTTTCTGTCTCTGACAGTGGTCCTACAGGAGATGTCATAAAAGGGTACAATTGTCTTCCATACCCCAAATATTGTTTCCTTTAATAATGTTAAGGCTCTATCACCACACTTATTTAAATCATTCTTAAAATGCTATTTTCAGTTTACCCCCCTCGATGTGTGACAGATAAAATAAGTAAAAGTAAGCCTAGCAGGCATTTGCTGGCATTCCTTTGCTTATCAATAACTGATATTCCTTATTTCCCTAAAGCACTGATAATATCTTGAAGCACTTTAATCTGGCTAATCAAAAATGAGAAAACTATTTACTATAATTTTAGAGGCACATAGTAAACCTATTAATATTTTATATTTAAACATCAATTTATTGATTATTTTCTCCTCCACTATATTTCCCAAAAGAATGTAAGCTCCTTGAAGGCAGGACTTATTTTTGGTTTTGTCCTTGTATCTCCAGCTCTAGGCACAGTGCCTCACATACCACAGGTGCTTAATAAATGTTTACTGAATGAATCAAATAACGACAGTAAGCCTGGCATTTATGTATTACTCTATAATCTATAAAGCAATTTGTAGACATCTTCTAATCAGATCCTATCAAACCCCATACATAGATAATGAAACTATCATGTCATCATTACAGATTAGGAAACTGAGACTCAAGGCTACAGGAAATACCCTTTGAGATCACAACTGGAGTGCAGAGACGGGAGTCCATGTTTAAAATGGCCATCTTAAAAATGCACAGTAGATTCCAGTGCAACGTACTTGCGACCTCATCAATACAGGCATTCCATCTCTGCACTGGCTCCCTAAATCCTCGTTTGGATTATTTCCCTTAAATGGATTACTTGACACAGAGAGTGCAGAGATCTCCTAGTTTATCCTGCTGGCCTAGTTCTGTACTTGAAAAAGATTAGTGTCACCTGCTACCTTAAGAGAGATCACCTCTTACAACTGTTAGCTCCTTTCAAAGCTCAGCTCACATGTCACTTCCTGTATGAAGCTTTTCCCTATCCCCTCCCCCAACAAACTACCTTGCGCTTATTTCACACATACCTATAGATTTGCATGTTACATATATGTGTCTACATACATGCACACACATACATATGTGCACACATATATACATCTGTGGTTCCCTATATAGAATGTAAGCTCCTTGAAGGCAGACTTTCATTTTTTGTCGTTAGCACCTGGCACATAGTAGGTGCTTAATAAAAGTCTGGTGGCTGTTTCTGATTCCTGATCACTTATAAAACTGTTGGCTGAGCTCCAGAGTATCCCACAGTTTATACTTTTTATCCAGAGAAATGCCCATTTATCGCTATCCTGGTTCCTTACTTCTAAGTGAGTTCCCTATACTTGAGATTTAGCTGCAAATTGTTTCTTTAAAGATTCCTGCTGTTTCAGACATTACTGTGGCCTTCCATTGGTCAGTTTCATTGTTTCTCATCTACTCTAATGATCTGCATACAACTATGTTAAAAGGCAACTCAGGGGTACCACGGTGAGAGACTGGTAGGCCTATATTCAGGAAAGCCGAAGTTCAAATTTGACCTTGAGATATTTAGTAGACATGTGACCTTTGGCAAGCCACTTCACCATTGTTTGCTTCAGCTCTCTCAACTATAAAATGAGGCTAACAATAACACTTCCCTCCCAGATTTGTTGTAAAGGTCAAAAGAAAGTATTTGCAAGGTGCTTAGCACAATGCCTGGCACATTAAGTAGTCACTATATAAATGGCAGCTGCTATCATTAAAATAATAAATAAAAGTTTATAACCATGTAGGAACCATTTTTTGGCTACTTCACCTTTCCCACCATGGGAGAAAATGCCTTTGGCAGAAAGGATATCCAGACTCTGCCTGCTAAGTTCTTTCTCTTTCCCTCCCAGTCCTGGTGGCTCTACCCTAACATGCCTGGGGCCTACAAAAATACTGGTCCCACTTCTAAAATGAAAGAGTCAGGATGAAACAATAAGAGAAATTCCATTTATAAAAATGTATAAAATAACTGAGTTTTAATCTACCCAAGAATATGCAAGATTTATATAAATACAATTTATAAATCACTCTTCCAATAAATAAAGACAAATAATCGGAAACCTATTCATGGCTCATGGTTGGGACACATGAATATAATAAAAAAAAAACCCATAATATCTAAATCAATGTAGAGATCTAGTGCTATATGAATCGAAATAATATTCAGTTGAAAGAACAAAAATCTCACAAGAAATTAGAAAAACTCTGAAGGGGGCATGGCATTATCAATTAACAAGCATTTATTGAGCACTTACTTTATGCAGGCACTGTACTACACACTGGGGATTCAAATAGGAGCAAAAAGGAAAAAGAAAATAAAAGAACCACCAGACCTCAGTAGTCAACAAAACTGTGGTAATGGTTAAAAAACATAAGAGTGGGACAGTGGGTATAGACTAGACAAGCAAGAAACAGCAGCAGCCCAAAGCAGTAGCCCAGTGTATGATCAAACCCAGAACATAAACTACTATACTGGGATAAAGACTCTCCAGCAAGAACTGCTGAGAAAACTAGAAAGCAAAAATGAGGCTTAGCCCAACATCTTACACTGCATCATCCATACAAAATGGATACTCGTTAAACTGAACAGAAAAGGTCACAGCATAAAAGAAATTAGAAAAGAATAAGAGAAGGTGCTTTTTACACTAGAGCCAGGGGTGGAATTTTTAAAAAATTTAAATCATTTTTACAAGAGTGCTTTGTATTGTGTTGTAGCTGTATCTGCTGTAATTTCATTGCTGTAGTTTGCTTGCCAAATACATTCCTCCTCCCTCCCTGACAGCCATCAACAGAACCAGACAGTATATGCAATGCCTTAACTGGTCCCCCAGGCTCAAGGTTTTTCCCACTACGGTCCACCTTGCACATGGCCGCACAAGTCCTTTTTCCTTAAGTGTAGATCTGACCAAGTCATCTCCTACCCAAATAACTGCAGTGGCTTCCTTTTGTATCTGGGATCAAATGTAAACTTCTTGGCTCAGCCTTTGGAGTCACATACAACCTAGTCCCAAGCCCACGTTACTCTCCCCTTCATCACTGTGTGATCCAGTCAAACTGGCCTTCTCTGCTCCTCCCAGGTGACTCTCCAGCTCTACTCCCTTCACCTCGGTACTGGTCATCCCCTATTCCTGAAGATTCAGCTTGGGGGCTGTCTTTTCTGCATGGAGCCCCTCCTGACTTCCCTCTTCTAAATGACCTTACATTTAAACTCTGTGTATATGTGTATTTATTATCTTTATGCCACAAATATTTTTCTACGTCCTTGTGGCCTTCCCCAACAGAACGTAAGCTCACTGCAAGCAATGACTGTTTCCTTCTTTGCACTTCCATCTCTGGCTGTGTCTGATACATAGTAAGTGCTTATTAAAACATCTGATTGATCCTGCAGCCTTGATCCCCAACTCCTTCAAGGGCGGAAGAGAGGTATATTTTCTCATCTTTTCTTCAGGACACGTTTGATCATTATAATTACATAGCTATCCGAACATAATAGAATATAATTGCCCCATACAGTTTCTGAGAACCCTACAAAGACAACTGGTACAGAGTAAAGTAAGCAAGACTGGGAGAACAATTTATACAATAACACTGGATGACAAAAGCCTCTAAAAGGCTCTGAACAATGCAATGACTGACTGAAATCTCAGAGGCCCAGTACCAACAAGGCAGCCTCTCCACAGCCCAGCAGAGAGATGGAAGACATCTCTGAATGTGGCCAAAGGGGCAAATGGTTTTGCCTCACTGTGCATATTTGCTCAGGTTTTGTTTTTCTTTTTTCTTTAATGGGGGTGCAGGGAAAAGGACTCAGATAGCGGTGAGGAGCAGAAAGAAGAGAAAATAAACCACCTGCCAGAGCCCCAGTCGCTCAGTGCTCTGCCTTCCTGGCTCTGTTTATGCTGCTCTCCTTCAATGAATTTCTGCCTCCCAGGATTCTCCACCTACACCATCTGGTGAAGTACCTTAATAAGCCTTTTCAGATCACCCAATTTTGTCATTTCCCAACTGAGGAGGATCTATCCATCCATCTGGTTCCCATTCTCTGCAGGGACTATCCTGGTACAGCCTGAGGCCTTTCTGTTTCTGGCCACCTTAGGGCATACGCCTCAAGGCAGGATCTCTGGGACGAGAGGGCTGCACATCCTAACCCGCTGCCTTTATAAACTCTTGCTGCCTTTATAAACTCTTACGCTGCTTTCCTGCTGCTTTCCTGAATGGGGGACGGACTCACAGCTCCCCCAACACCTAAGCCAGTCCTTCCACAGCCCACATGACATTTGACTGCTCCTAGCTTTTGTCATTCTTGCCAATTTGTTGTGTGTGAAGTGAAACCTCAGACTGTTCTAATGTACATTTCTCTGAACTATACTGCTAATGATTTTAAGCAATCTTTTGCATGATTTTTAACAGACTGAAATTCTTCAATTGAGGACTGTCAAAGGATATGAAATTTTCAAAAGAAGAATACAAATGATAATTTCAAAATATGCTCCAAATCACTTATAGTAATAGGAATGAAAATTAAGACAACTCTGAGGTTTATCTCACCCCTTGCAAACAGACAAAACCAGAAAAAAAAAATACAACCACACAATAATGGAAAGGCTAAGAGAAACCACGCTGATGATGGAGCTATGAAAATGGATCCAATCATTCTGGACGTCGACGTGGAAATACCCAAGAAAAGTGACTAAAATGTCCACACACTTCTCACCCAGAGAGCCCAGTGCAGTAGTAGCGAAGACCTGGAGAACAACATGGATAGCTATTGACTGTGGAATGCTGAAAAAATCATGATTAACACAACAGAAATTCCTGGGAAGTAAGAAACATCTGCACAATTCAGAGAAACGTGGGGTTATGTGTATGCACTGATGCAGAGTGAAAAATGTGGAGCCAAGACCCCGAATGCATACACAATGAAGTGAGAATGAAAAGTCACAGAAAAGTAGGTGAGCTTAAATAGCAGAAAGACAAGGGAGGCAGAAACACAGCTCCCTCCAGAGGCAGGGTGACCACACTGCAGGACTGTTTTGGTTTTGTCTGTGTCTCCAGCACTTGCACCAGTACAACTAGCCTTGACAAGAATGGAAGGGGCCCTTGTGGCTTCTTCACAACCCACATCTGGGGAAGGCACGGCCACCTACTCTGGCATTTAACCACATTTTTTCTCATTTCTCCTCTGGCTCCTTTGGGACTCTTCTGACGACTTCTCCAGGCCCCAGATGTTCATTCTTGGGCTAACCTCATCTTCCCATAAGATCCCTTTAGCCTTTGACCTACCCTAACTGTAGTGTCCCTCTGCCCCTCTAATTGGAGGGTGGAGCCATGAACTCCCAAACCTCATTTAAGAAGCGAGCTTCAGACATTTTTCATTTCTCACCTGGCTCTGTCTGGTTTCTCCATGATGGCAGGTACCCGGCCTGGGGAACACCACCCCTTTCACCACCCCTTTGTGTTTTACCTTCCCCCGTTAACTTGTAAGCTTCTTGAGGGCAGGGACTGTCTTTCTTTTTTCCCATTCATATCCCAAGTCTGTGGCATAGAGCCTGACACACAAGAGCTTAATAAAAGTTAATTGAGAATCTGCTTAATAAATGCTTGTTGACTGATTTTCTAGGTTCACTATTTTGGGGAGTGGGAGGAAGGTTGTTATGATATAAGAACAAAAGGCATGAACCAGACTTTTTTTTTAAAATTAGCTGACAAAGAGATGGTAAACTCCACTTGTGCCTTTAAATGTCAGTAAACAGGATGGGATATTTTCAGAAGGAGCTCGGCTAAACAAAAACATTGAAATGAACAACATTTACAGAGCACAATTTTCTGAATTAGAAAGATACAGCACAGGCAGTGGAGCAAGCACTGGACCAGTCAGGCAGACCTGGCTTCCAAGCCCACCTCAGCCACCACCCTGATGAGCAAAAGCCCCTTCACCTTCCTCAGCCTCAGCTTCCTCAATATGTAAACCAAACGAATGATGCCAGCTCCTCCCTCACAAGGCTGTTGTGAGGATCAAAGACAAAACCTTGTATGGGAAGCACTCTGAAAAGCTAAAGGGCTGGCTACTTGTCAGTCACCATCTCCTCCCAACTGGAAGCAGGCTTGGGCTCATCAACAACACTGTCAAGAAGCCCTTCCAGGACCCTACTAATCTGACCTGCCTGATCTTGGAGACAAGGGGCCCCGCATTCTCTCCCTGGACCCAGGACACATGGCAAGTGTTAGTGTGCAGGTGCCCTGGGTTTTCTCAAGTGCTGCTCTGGGGAGGAAGGGCAGGGGGGCAGGTAGGCATTTTCTTCCCTGAGGCACAGGTTTCAGTCTATTCCACACTGACATTACAGCCTCCTCCTAGAGGTTTTATAGTCCCTGGCCTAAGTACCACCATTGGGGAAAACAAGAGCAACAAAATCCCAGCGAAACAGGACCCAGTGATTCAAGCTAAGTGTATGAAACACTCTGAATCTGTGGTGCACCATCTCTCTCCTGGGAGAGGACGCTAGTTTCATCATCAATCGGGACAGACTTGTTCTGTATAGCCCAGAAGGCTGAACTAGGACCAAGGCAAAGAAGTTGTAAAAAGGCAAAACATGGCTTAAGGAAGGACTTCCTGCTTCCCCTCACTTGAGGTCTTGAAGCAAGGAGTGGATAACCTCTTTCCACTGTGATGCTTCTTGCTCAGGCATGAGTCAGTCAAGATGGCTTCTGAGGCCCCTTTTAACTATGAAATACTAGGTCAATCCTCTGTCTAGGCTAGTCACTGCATTTAATCTGGGTTCCATCTCTTACTGCTGTTTTCACGTTTCTACTATGATCACTCTGCATTTTGTTCTCATGATTCTTTCCCACCAACTCCTTTTAGCTATGTCCGGTTGACTTTCTCTAACCACCCATATTATTTGTAGGTGGGCTGTATCCCAGGGAGATTTCTTATCGTTCTAACCTGCTCATCTGAGCATCTCTAGAGGCCATGGGACCCAAATGGCTTCTGGCTGGTGAAGAAAGCAAAAGATTCCCTTCATCTGTTTCAAGTGGTTGGACTAAACAACCTTTTTCAGGTTTCTCCCAGCTGATACTCTGGAGCATATGCTCCCTTCTGGGCTGCCCAGTGAGTTGCTCTTCTTGTCTAAGGGACGCCTCCAATTCTTGGTTCATTTGTAATACTGAAATAACCTTAGTTCAACAGTAAAAGTCATATCATTTGATCAATCAATAACATTTGCTGATTGCTTCCTAAGTGCCAAGATTCACTAGTTTAGGTCAGCAAATCTCCCTACTTCCACATGTAGCCCAGAGGAGTATAACTTTCCCTAACAGTGTGCTAGTTACACCCTCACAGTACATGACACTTTGACAATGAAACATTAATTCAGAGTCTAGAATCCAAAATATATATATACTTCTCTCTGGGAAGGGGAAGAGAACATTGGGAAATACAATTAATGTGTTTAAAAGTATGAAAGTGATCAACATAAAAAGGGAGCCTAAGAAACATCCTATTCTAATCACAGCAGTAAAATGGATGGAGAGTGGAAAGGAAAAGGAAAAGAGATTATGCCCCATGCGTAATCTCTGTAGGAAATTCCCTCTGGGGGCAGCTAAGTGATGCAGTGGATAGAGCTCCGGCCTTGGAGTCAGAAGAACCTGAGTTCAACTCCAGCCTCAGACACATAACACTAGCTGTGTGACTCTGGGCAAGTTACTGAACCCCAATTGCCTCACCAAAAAAAGGAAATTCCCTCTGCCTGAGAGGTGAGCCCCTCCCAGGGTTACCGTGGGCAGCAGGTGACAGAGGCTAAACCTAAACCCGGGTCTTCCTGACTACGCAGCCAAACCTCTAGCCAAGCCAATTGGCCACGCTGCTTATAAATAAGCAACACTGTTCACCACATGCCACGGGAGAATCAGGCACAAGGAATGTACAGGACACCTTTAGTTTCAACAAAGCAGGAAAAACACAACGAATGCCCTTCTTTCTGATCAATAAATGTGAGCGCAAAAAGATGTTCCCACAGCAATGGGCCACAGTCCTAATCCTCGCCTTCATTAATCACCAAGCAGCAGCTCCCACCTTCTTAACCTTCTCCTGTGCCCAGATGGTTCTGCAGATTAAGTTGGGGCTGTCTGAGGGTTTCTTCCTTCTGCGCATCTACATAACGGCATCTTAGTAGGGGCCAGTTAGGACTGAGCTTGCTTTTCTACTTGTCTCAAATGAAGCTGTTTTGATGCTTCAACAAAAAGCTTTTGATTCTAGTATACAAAGTCTGCCTCCTATAACTGGGTATCCTTGGACAAACCACAATCTTCTCTAAGGTTCCTCTGAGACTCAGTTTCCTCATCTGTAAAATGGAGATAAGACCAGTCCTACTTCACAAGAAATAATGTGTGTATGTGAAAGTTGTTTTAAAAAGTAAAAAGTACATTTTTACAAATGTAAAATGTTATTATCATTATTAGTAGTAATATTATACCTCCCCAAGTTGAATGGGAAACTAAGACTGAAAAGCCTTCAAGACCCAAAGATATTTAAAATGATAGAGGAGATATTCTGGTGCCAACAAACTCCATGATGTCAGTAAGCAGCCTCAACATTAAGTGAGCCCTGTGGGCCCTGCTATTTTTCTTCCATTATGTAGTGGTGGATAAAGTGCTGGCCTCAGAGTCACCAAGACCTGAGTTCACATCTGGCCTCTTCCAAATACCATATGACCTTGGGCAAGTAACTTAACCACTCAGGGCCCAACAACTGTCTAAGCCCAGAGGTTCATAATCTTTTTGATTTCCTATACTCCTCTGGCAGTCAGGAGATGCCTATGGAGCCTCTCCCAGAACAATGTTTTTAAAGGCATAAAATAAAACACAAACGATTACAAAGGAAACCAATTAACTCATCAAAATATTCTAACAAACAAGTTCACAACCATCAGGTTAAGAAGCCCAGCTCTAAGACTTATAAATTACAGAGCTATCGATCTGCCCTGGGGAAGAAGTAAGTTCCTCACCAGGAGCTCTATATAGGGATGAAATCCCTATCTGATCTCCCTACCCCACCCCAA
Source organism: Phascolarctos cinereus (assembly GCF_003287225.1). Lineage (NCBI taxonomy): Eukaryota > Metazoa > Chordata > Mammalia > Diprotodontia > Phascolarctidae > Phascolarctos > Phascolarctos cinereus. The sequence continues at coordinate 22,508,488 of NW_027555514.1, read as the reverse complement.
ATGAGGGGCTGACTAATACACTGAATACAGATGTAGAGCTGTGTGGGACTCTTAGAGGCCAAGTAACTTGTCCCACAGGCAGGAAGCAGTGGAGCTAAGAGTCTAACCCAGGGGTGGGGGAACCTGTGGCCTCAAGGCCACATGTGGCCCTCTAGGTCCTCGAGTGTCAAAGGGCCACACCTGAGGACCTAGAGGGCCACATGTGGCTGCAAGTTCCCCCCCCAATGGTCTAGCCCAAGTCCTTCTCAAATACAGCACTCTGCTTTCTACTGAGCTACTCTGTAGCTCTCAAGAGAAATCTGGATCAAGTGTTTTTTTAAATTAAACATCTGTTCGGTTAGCATAAGAACCCATCACTACAAAAAACTGTTCCAGTTCTTTCTTTAAACCTAAAAGTGTTTAGATGAAAATCTCAAACACTAAAAGAAAAATGTAAAAATTCATGCTCTCCTCATAGCAAATGCTGGATAGAGCAGAGAGAATCACTGAGTTCGAGAGCGATGGAATTCAATCTATACTAAATAAAGAGCAAACTGACTGCTGGACATCTATCCCATTAGCTCCTCCAACTCCCCAAGTCCATTATCTTAGCCCATAAAATACCCCCTCCTTCTACTCTCTCCATTTCAGCTAAGGGCACCACCATCCTCCCAGACACCCACATATAAACCTTAGTCATCCTTGAACTTCCACATCCCTTCACCTCCCATATCCAACCAATTGTAAAGATATCCAAGCAATTGTAACAAGCTTGGCAATCAATCAATACTAGGATGAAATCCCTAGTCTGAGTCCCCTCTTCTAAACATTTTCATCTCTCTTAAAACTTCCCATCATTCCCCCACCCTCTCAGCCCAGAACCTGCCCTCTCATTTCACCGACAAAACTGAGGCTGTTTGCTGAGAGCTCCCTCTTCTCCCTTCCTCCTCCTCTCCCATCCCCAAGAAGCCTTCTGCCACTGGCTCCTCCTTCACTCCTGTCTCACATGATCAGGTAGCCCTTCTCCTGGCCAAGGCCAACAATGGACACAAACAACTGATTCAAGTTCATCCTGTCTTCCCCAGCTGATTACCTCTTCTAGCATCCCCACTCTCACTAATCTTTGATCTCCCCCTGTCTATTGGCTGCTTTGCTAATGCCAATATATATGCCCATGTCTCTGGCCTTTTCTTAATCCTCATTCTTCTTGACTTCTCTACAGCCTTTGATACTGTTGATCAGTCACCTTCTTACTCTCTTCTATCTAGGTTTTCTCTCCTAGTTCTTTTCCTGTTTATGCTTCCTTCTTATTTATTGCTGGATCTTCCTGGACCCTGTCTGTGGGTGCCCCTCAAGGTTCTGTCCTAGGCCCTCTTCTCTTCTCCCTCTATTCTATTTCCCTTGGTGATTTCATCAGCTCCCATGAATTCCATTATCACCTCTAAGCTGATGATTGCAGAAATCTACTTATCTAGCCCTAACCTCTCTCCTGACCTCCAGCAGCTGCATCTCCAACTGCCTAATGATAACCTAGAATTGGATGTCTCATAGACAACTTAAACCCAACTTGGGCAAAATGGAACTTGTCATCTTTCCCCTAAACCCTCTTCTCTTCCGAACCTCCCTATGACTGTCAAGGGTGACATCCCTCTGCCAATCCCCCAGGTGCCTGGCCTAGGTGTCCATCCTTACCTCTTCCTCATCCCACCTCTGCAGCATCTCTCCAAGATGTTCCTTTCTCTGCTCTGGCACAGGCCATCATCCCCTCATGCCTAGATTGTTCCTATGGCCTGCTACTGGAGCTGCCTCAAGTCTCTCCTCACTCTGGTCCATTCTCCACTCAGTGGTCAAGTGCCCTCCCCAAAGCACTGGTCTGACCATTTCACCACCAAACCCCCGCTCAACGACCAACCTCCCTATTACCTCCAGGATCAAACATCAAAGTGTGGTTGGTTTTCAAAGCCCTGCAGAACCCAGCCCTCCCTACCTTTCCAGTCTTCTTAACAGCACAACCACATACTCTGCAATCCAGTGACACTGGCCTCCCAGCTGTTCCCCAAACAAGACTTTCCATCTCCTAACTCTGGCCATTTTCCCTGTCTCTCCCCCATGCCCGAATGCTTTTGCTCCTCATCTCCACTGCCTACTTCCCTCAAGTACAGGCTAAAAGCCCACTTTCCACAAGAAGCTTTTCCAGATCTCCCTTAATTCTTACCATCTTACCTCTATTGATAATTTCCAATTCATCCTGTATGTAACTTGTTTGTACACAGTTGTTCACATGCAGGCTCCCCTAATTGACCACTGAGCTCTTTGAGGGCAGAGACTGCCTTTGTATCCTCAGTGCTTAGCATAGTGCCTGGTGCTTAATAAATGTTTGCTGATTGGCTCCCAAGGAGTTTACAGTTTAGCTAGGTACATATGCAAAATTCTTACAAGGTAACTCAGGGAAAAAGTCACCAGCACCCGAGATCAAGAAAGGCCAATTATCTAAGGTGGTATTTGAGCCAAGTCTTAAGGAAAACTAGGAATTCTGAGAAAAAGATAAGGAGAGAATACATTCCCAAAGTTGCTTATATCTTAGCCACTCTTCTAGTCCAGCCTTTCATGAACTCTCTCTTAACTGGACATTCTAATAGCCTAAGTAGTAGGTCTGCATCCAGTTCCTGCCCATCTCCAATCCATCTGCCACCCAGCTGCCAAAGTAATCATCCCACTCTTCATACAAACATGTACAGATCCCTATCCTGTCCCTATCTCTATCCTTCAAACCCCCTCACTTGACCTTACCGTGCCCTTAAGCTATCATCTTACCTCTTTCATCGCTTTCACAGCAGATCGCCTAAAGAAAAAGCCTCCTACCCTCCACTTCCTCTCTTCTTTCTCACTTATTCACCCTTGCCACCTGGCTTTGAGCACATCACTAAACTTAAATTCCTTTCTCCAAAGTTACCAATCTTTGAATCTAATGGCCTTCACTTCCTCCCTACCTTTCTAGAGGCCTCTGTAACACTACTGAGTATGCTGCCCTCCTGGGGTTCTGTGCCACTGCTATCTCTTGATTCTCTTCCTACCTGTCCAGCTGCTTCTTCTCAGTCTCTCCTCTGCTGCGTTTCTGTCCAATATCATCAATATCCCCTAAGTAAGGGTTACCCCGAGGCTCTGTCCTCGGCCCTCTTCGCTTCTCGGACTACACACTCTCTCCTCATTACTGCATCAACTTCCATGGGTTCAGTTATCACTTATACTCAGATGATTCCAGATCTAGAGAGCCACCATCAGTCCTTCTCCCGAGCTCCAGTCTCTGGTGCCTAATGGACACTCTGATCTGGATGTTCCGTAAGCATCTAATTCTGTTGAGAACACAACTCAGGATCTTTCCCCTTACTCCACTCCTCTACCAAACTTCCCTGCGCCCAACAAAGACACATCCCATTCTTCCATCCCTCAATTCCTTGCTCTCTCTTCATCCTGACTATTTAAGCATTTACCAGATCTTGTCAATCCAGCCTCCAAAGCTCTCCTCTCCTCTCCACACTCACTCAGCCCAAACCAGATCTCTTACCTGGACTATTTCAATAGGCTCTCACCTCAAAGTTCTCCCCTCTCCAATCCAGCCTCTACATCGCTGCCGAAGTAACGTTACTAATGCACACGTCTGACCATGTCACTCCCCACTCAACTAACTGCAGCGGCCCCTTCCCTAGGATCAAATTTAAATTCTGGTTTGTCATTCAAAGCCATTCACAACCTGGATCCAATCTACCTTGCCAACCTTTTGACCTATTATTCCCTTTCAGACACTCCTATTCAGCTGAGCTGGCCTTCTCATACCAAGCATCCCATCTTCCCTCTTTACACCGTCTGTCCGCCATGGCTGGAATGCCCATCCCTTCTTACCTCCACCTCTTAGAACCCCTAGCTTCCTTTAGGGCTCAATTCAAACCCTCCCCCTCCCACAGGAAGCCTTTTCCAATCCTCATCTCCACCAGCTGCCACAGACTCCTCCATCAAAGTTACACTGTATTTACTTTGTGTACATGTGGTCTCACTCCCTGAGGCAGGCAGGGCCTATTCCATGTATACCTTTGTATCCCTGGAGCCTAGGGAGGAGTCTGACACATTGTAGACACTTAATAAATGTTTGCTTGCTTGATTCCTAAATCACACACCTGAAAACGACATTTCCCTGCTCAAAAATCTTCAGTAACTCCTTACCGCCAAATTACAAACTCCTTGGCCTAGCATTTAAGTCCTCCACTACCTTTCGACTCCCTCTTTTTCCTATACTAATTTCACATGACTCTCCTTCACCAACTCTAACATTTCAGCCACGCTGGCCTATAAGCTCTTTCCTGAACTCAATATGCCAACATGAATGTGTGTCTGCGCCCAGCTTGTCCAATAATCAGTAATGACCCCTCCCCTCCACCTCCTAGACTAAAGAGCTTCCTTCCTTCAAGGCTTGGCCCAGGGACCAGCCCCCCCAGGCAGTGTGGCTTTGGCTTTCTCTCCTAACCCCATTCATACTCTCTGCCCTGTCAGCACTTTCTCCTTTCTCAAACTGCCCTGTCCTCACTTCTCTGAAGACCTATTCGATTTCTTCAGCACAAGGCAAGCTTCATGTTGCTGGTCCATTCACATTCCCAGGACCACTCACATAGTAGCTACTTAATAAACACCTGTTGGGATGAACTGACCAGTCTGAGGTCTCTGAGTAAGTGAGAGCCTCAGGGCCTAGAATAGCAGCAAGAGTTCCAGAGAGAAGGCCAGATTCCCAACACCCTACTCCTTGCGTGGCTTCACCCTCTCTCTGGGCCTCATTTTCCTCTGTCTATAAAGTGGAGGGCTTAGGTAAGACTGGCCTTTTAGGCTCCTTCCTGGACTCAATGCTATAAGCCAATGAACTGACACCACTGGAAGGGGAAAGCCCAGGGTCTCAGCTGAGTCAAAAACACCAAGAAGCGTCCAGCAGAACTGTCAGCTGTGGCTCCTCATGAAGACACTACACAGTTAGCCCAGTTCACAGTAGGATGAGGTTTTTAGAAACTTCACCATCTGATTACAGAATCAGAATCCCAGAACATCAGAGCTAGAAGGCACCTAATGCAGCCTCCTCATTTTAGTGAGAGGGAGATGGAAGCCCTGAGGAGCCAAGCGACCTAAAGGTTTGGGTTCTGGGGTTTTTTTGTCTCTCCCTCTGATTTTGTGATTGCAGAGAGCTCCCCCAGCACTAAGAAGCTAGCGACCAGTCCAGGGTCATAGATGCTAAAAGTGAACACTGGCTGGCCATTCTAACCTCTACTCTGCACTTCTTTCCAACATTACCATGGTTGTAAGTGGCAAAGCTAGATATCAACTCTATGACTGGAAGTCAGGGTACTTTCCACTACCCCACACCCACAACAATGAAAAAGGTGAAAAACAAGTCTTCTTTACCATAGAAACTAAACTAATTAAAAGCCATTACTGTGACCGTCAAGCTCTTTGTCATTTTAAAAGACAAACACAAAACACTGCCTTGAGTATTCAAATGAAAGAGGGTCTTCAAACACTTTCATTAGTATTCTCATCTTACAATTTCCCTACAAACGGCATACTTATGGGGGACAAATTCAGCAAAAGAACATAAAAAACAGTTCTGACAAATCACGAAAAGAAAAAAGTTTACTTAAGGCAAATAAATCCACTATTAACAAGCCCCACTATTCCAAAAAATACTGCAGGGACCTCGTGTACACCAGACTTTTAACAACAACAAAAATACAAGTATGACATAATTTTGCTTCCAGCTCAAAGAATGATACAGTCTAGATTATCAACAAGTCACCAGATCTTCTTATACCAAAAAGTTCATATTAAATGTCAATATCTCATAAACATTTAACTTCTTTCTGTGATTTATAAAATCTCGTTTCCTTTTATGTTTTTAGCTCAACAGGTAAAAAACATTTCATTTTGTTATTTTAGATTCATTTAGCCTAACTGAAAAATCTATTTTAGTATGGCAAACATGGAGGAGAACCTTAGAAAAATTTATCTAAATGATTCAAGAGCTACCTACAAAGAGGGTGACAAAACCTAGCCCTTTACTATGGAAGCTAAGAAATGACAACTATTTAGAACAGTTAGTGAGCAGAAGAGAGAAGAATCAGGCTCCTGAATGGTTTCTAGATGGACTATGGTTACTCCTTATTAAAACCTTTTGTAAAGGCATCCATGAAAAATTAATGAGTTACGCCATTTCCAGTACAGTTCTGAATGCTGCTACAAAGCGCCTTAATTTTAAATTTACCACTGATTCATAAAATGTCCCCTTCAAGACCCTAAACAATCGAGAGCAGGGGATGGGTTTTTCCTCCATCAGACAATCCCTCCACAGAGCAACCCCGCCCCCCAATACATCCCGGAGGCAGAGGCAAAGCGAACAATAACAAATGGTCCCCGGGAGAGCTGGCCCTCACACACACCCTCGGCCCTAGGGGCCACCCCTCCCTCCTGCCGGCAGTGACAAGGTCCGCCGGCCAGCGCCACCTGACCAGCCATCAGGAGGAGGGGGAGGGGCTTGGGGAAGCCAAACAACAAAGAAAGCGGACAGCAGCCGGAGGGGGGGGGCGGGAGCCCCAGATGGGGGAGGGGAGGCCACTGCTGCAGAGGACACCACCGCCCACTCCCGGGGCGGGCACTGACTTGGGCGTCGGCAGTCCGGCCCCGCCCAGCACCCAGCAGGACAGGGGAGTGAGGGGTAGGGGGTGGGCCAGGATGGAGAGCCGTGGACGCTGGGGCTCAGGATCCAAAAGCGTCGGCGGGAAGCGGACCCGAGGCCCCCCTCACACGCCTCATGCCCATTTTACAGATGAGGAAACTGAGGCCCCGGGAGTCTTCAGAGCCTCTTCCAGCCAAGCAGAGCCCGGTCAGGCGAAGCTCCCCGAGAGCAGGGCAGGAGCCACTTACCCAGCAGTAAGACGTTCTTGCCCGATGGGAGCTTGGAGCGCGAGCGAGTGGAGACCTCGCTGAGGATGCAGGACCTGGCAGCGGGGAGGGGGGGGGAAGAAAAAATGGGGAGCCGCTAGAGAGGCTGCTGGAGGTCAGGGAATACCCTCAACCCTGACCCAGGGCAAGAGAGGGACCCCAATCCCGGGGAGGGGGGGCAAGAAAGGGACCCCAACCCAAGGGAGGGGGGGCAAGAGAGGGACCCCAATCCCGGGGAGGGGGGGCAAGAGAGGGACCCCAACCCAAGGGAGCAGAAGCGAGAGGGACACCGTAATCAGGGAGAGGGGAGCAAGGGAGGGACCTCGAGACCCCCAACCCAAAGGAGGGAGAAGCAAGAGAGGGACCCCAACTCAAGGGAAGGGGTGCAAGAGAGGGACCCCAATCCCGGGGAGGGGGACAAGAGAGGAACCCCAACCCAAAGGAAAGGGGCGAGAGGGATCCCATTTCCGGGAAGGGGGGCAAGAGAGGGACCCCAACCCAAGGGAGCAGAAGCGAGAGGGACACTGTAATCAGGGAGAGGGGAGCAAGGGAGGGACCTCGAGACCCCCAACCCAAAGGAGGGAGGAGCAAGAGAGGGACCCCACCTCCAGGAAGGGAGGCAAGAGAGGGACCCCAACCCAAGGGAGGGGGAGCAAGAGAGGAACCCCAACCCCGGGGAGGGGTACAAGAGAGGAACCCCAACCCCGGGGAAAGGGGCGAGAGGGATCCCATTTCCGGGAAGGGGGGCAAGGGAGGGGGAGCAAGAGAGGGACCCCAACTCAAGGGAAGGGGCGCAAGAGAGGGACCCTAACCCAAGGGAGGGGGACGAGAGGGACCCCAACCCCGGAGGAGGGCTGACAGGGGGAAGGAGGGACGTCCTGGGGGACAAGAGAGGGACCCCCGGGGAGGGGGCTGGGCCGGGGCGGCGGCCCCTCCCTCTTCCTCCCCCGCCCTCCCCGCCCCGGTCGGGCCTCGGGTCCCGCCGCCGCCGCCGCCCCCGCCGCGGGGTCCGGTTACCAGAGGTTCTGCCCGTCGTCGTCCTCGGCCTTGTCGCCGCCGCCCGTGCAGGCGGCCGGGGCGAAGCCGTTGGCGGCGGCCAGGACCGGCGGCGAGGAGCTGAAGGAGCCGGCTCGCCCCACGGCCGCCATCTTGGTCAGGACTCTCGGCTCCCGCGAAGCTGAATGAGCGAGGCCCGGGCGGCGGCGGCGGCGGCGGCGGCGGGACCCGGATGTGAGGCGAGTGCCCGGCGCCTGGAGAGCGGGAGGGGCGGGGCCTGCGTCGGGGGCGGAGACACGGCCAGGGGCGGGGCCGGGGCCGCCCTTGCCGCGGGGCTGCCCCGGGCGCTGCCCTGTGACGTTACGTAGGGGGCGGGTTCGCCGGGATGGCCCCTCCCCCTGCCCCACCCGCCTCCTGCCTTAGAGGCTGCTGCGGGGGATGGGGACGCTGCATGGGTGCGGCCCCTCGGCCGCCGCCCCTCTCGGTCCTCGGCCACCGCTGCGTCTCTGGGGCCTCCGCTTCCTCCCCGGGAAATGAAGGAGGGAGGCTATTGGACACAATGACCTCCGGATCCGGGGGACCGCGGTCACACCTGTGGCCAGCAAGGGCCCCTGGACTGTCCGAGCTGCGAAGAGCCGGCCCTTAGAGGTCAACCACTCCAACCACTCCAACCTCGCCCCCACACGCACGTTTTACAAAAGGGGAAACTGAGGCTTAGAAAGGAAGGCGCTTAAGACCCTGGAGCTGCGAAGGGCCAGCCCTTACTGGTCCACGACTGCAACCCTCTCGTTTTACAGATGGGGAAACTGATGCACAGGGATGAAAGGGAAGATTACACAATGGCCGAGCTGGAAGGAACCTTGATGGGCCTCAGTTTCCTCATCTGTAAACCGCGGCGGTTGCATTAGATGGCCTCTGAGCCATCTGTGAACTAATGATAATAGAGTCCAACCACCTCATTTTTACAGACCCAGGGAGGTGAAAGGGCATAGAGTCATAGGTTTTCAGAGGTGGCAGGTACCTTTGAGATCATGACTCCAACCCCTCGTTTTATAGATGAGGAAACAGGCCCAGAGGATAGAAGGGCCATGCTCTAAGTCACCGTGCAAGTTAGTGGCAGAGCTCAGATTCAGCCCAGGTCCTGACTCTCTGAATTCTGTGAGAGTTCAGAACCCACAGATGTCCATGCCGACTGACAGTTGGTGTTCGTGCACACAGTGTGTCTTCAGTTTCTAGCCTCCATTTCCATTCACCAGGGAAGGGGAGGCATGCATTGATCATTGCCTCTGGGACATTTATTTGTGGTATTGGCTGGCTAAACACAACTACACTAGGGCATCCTTAAGCTAAGTTGCTATCTGTCTCTCCTTTCTGTGCTGACATTTTAGTGACCTTAACATTGATGAAGAGGGTTTTCCCATCATCCATTCCCAAGTAGCAAGAGTACTGTTGTTGTTCAGTCCTGTCCAATTCTTTGTGACCCCATTTGGGGTTTTCTTGGCAGAGATACTGGACTGGTTTGCCATTTCCTTCTCCAGCTCATTTTACAGATGAGGAAACTGAGGCAAAGTGAAGTGACTTGCTCAGGCTCACACAGCTAGTAAGTGTCTGAGGCCCCAATTGCCTCACTAAAAAAAAAATAATAGTAATAATGCCTAGTTTAAAGAAAATACTGCTTTCCCCTAAGAAAAATCTAGTTATTAGAAATCCAGCCTGGGGAAAAACATACTGCATTGCTATTCTCTGTTTTCCCTTCACCTTTCCTTCTTTAAAAAACATACAAACAAATAAACAGTTAAATAAATAAGTAAATGCATGAGTTGACTTGAATATTTTCCCCATCTTCTTGCCTTGGACAAAAGCAGAAAACCAGACGAGAGAGACTAGCTCATTCTAATTTTTAGTTCATTTAAAAATTGCTTTTAAACTCATCTTTTTTCAACATGACTGCTTTATTAAATGAGGTTTGTCTTTTGAAATTTCTTTCAAAAGCACACACAATCCCTTTTTTTCATTTTCTCTTGCTTCATCAGGGCTTGTAAAAAAAGAAGAAAATGAAATGTGACACATGAAATTGAAAAAAAATTAAAGAGTTCTAATTTCAAAAGAAGTCATTAAAATATATACATGTGTATATTTCCAACTTAAATGAATCTGATCTAAAGTCATCTCAGTGACCCTGTAGACCAAGTGTATTATAGCAACCAATTTGCTCAGAAAGATTTTTATGGCAAAGGTATCTGATTCCAGGTTATGAATTTTCACTATGAAGGCCCCAGTTCCATAGCTATCTAATTATACCACCATGGTCAAGAAATAACTGACCTTACCCTGAAGTTCACAGGTTTCAAATTTCTCAACTGCGAGAATTAGGTCTAGTTGAATATTTTTGCATAAGCTTTTGCAAGTGTCCCATTAGGCAGAGTAGCCATGTCAACGAATGCTTTATTAACTTTACCCAACCTTTGAATATCAGTTGGTCAGTTGGTCAGGCACATTTTTTCAGGCATTTTTTCAGTTGTGCCCAACTTTTTTTGTGACCCCATTTGGGGTTTTCTTGGCAAAGATACTGGAGTGGTTTGCCATTTCCTTCTCCAGCTCATTTTACAGATGAGGAAACTGAGGCAAACAAAGTTAAGTGAATTGCATGGGTCACATAGCTAGTAAGTGTCTGACCACAAATTTGAACTCAGGAAGATGAGTCTTCCTAACTCCAGGCCTGGCACCCTATCCACCTCCTTAATATCTATCCCTCAGCAAGTAATTACCAAGCACTGCTTTCAGGGTTGCTTCCTCTACTTCAGACAGCTTCTATAAATATAGACAAAATGTAATAATAAAATCACAAAGCCATTTTCCTCTTAATGAATGACAGAGTTCTTTTATAGACATAAAGAGGAGTGAACTTTATGAGATGATGCTACCAAGATCGGGGCAGATTTTTATCATAATCAGAAAACACAATGTTCTTCCATGAGCACTAAATTTGCTTTTGACAAGAGGAATCAGGGCAGTTTCCGTACTTGTTAAAGGAATTAAAATTGCAGTGCAGTAAAACTTTGTTACAGTGACACCTGTTCTTTCTGGAATCATCTAGGAACTAGGCCTTCCATAAAATGGATTTTTCCAGATAACTGAAAATTACTCCTTGAATCATTACAATGTATTTCAACCATTTTGGATGGAAAACCCTCCAAAAGATATTATCACACTGGGAGATGTGATGCGTCATTGAATTTATTATTGACAATTCAGGGTTATCAGTTTGAATAGAGACTATTGTCCTAAATTAGATTATGATGATGTCTTCAGGGACTATTCCCATGGAAGGCACTGCATTAAATGGAGCTCAGACTACTGCTTTTCCTACCTCCTCTCTCCAGTCAGGCTGTCAGCGGTCACTTCTTAATATTGTCATGAATGTCTACCTCTAGTGGCCCTCAGCCACCTTCCTTAACTTGCTGCTTCTAATCAGTTCTAGGCTTGGGAGCAAGATAAGAAGGTTTCACTGGTTCATTCAATAATCATTCATTAAGTGCCTCTAATGTATAAAAGAATGGCGGCATCCCATAGTGAAGAGAGCCATGGGCTTGGCATCAGAAAGGCATGAGTTCAAACACCACCTCTGACACTGTGTGAACCTGGGGGGCAGGGTCATTTTTCCCTCTGAGACTCAGTTTCCTTATCTATAAAATGGGAATCATTTTCTTGTGATACCATCTCACAGGCTAGTTACAAAGATCAAAAGAGCTAATAACAGCTAGAAAAGGTTCTATGTTAATGTTTGTTATCATTACAATGAGAATGAGGAGCAATCCAAAGGGAATACAGTTGTTGTGAGTAAGTTTTTACAGTTATTGTTTGGTTAACATTTGTCTTGTATCAAAATGCAAATAGCTAAGAGTTTAATTTTCTCTTTGGTGCTTTATTCATGGTGTTCACTTATTGCATTGGGTTCATGTATGTGATTAAGTTTATAAGAAGACATAATTTGTCAGCTCAAGGCTATTTTTCACCCCTCCTACTTCCCGGTTTAGGGCTATGTTGTGCCTAGTTGAGATTCCCAAATGAGTGACTCTCTTTACTATATCACTCTTCTGGTTATCATCTTCCTTCCTATGCTATCTGAAGTCCCTGCTAATGCAGCGTTCTAACTGGGGCAAATGCTGTCTGGAAAGTCAAAGTTAATGATAATCTGGCAAAAAAAAAAAAGCTTGAACTCAGAAGACCTGGATTCAAATTCCACCTTTGTCACTTACTGCCTCAGTTTCCCCAAGTATAAAATGTGGAGGTTGGACTACATAATCTCTAATGTGCCTTCCAGCCCTAAGGCTCTGATGCTATGCTGTGATTTCTGTGCATTTTCTACCTGGGACATGTAGGCAAATTGTCCTTTAAAGGATCCCTTCTTTGGCCAAGAAAAGAATTAGGAAAAGAGCACTGTGAAGACTGTCTTTGGACTGCTAAAGGAAGCTTCCTCGTGAGACACTGTAACTCCTCTACTTTTGTGTCTGGGCACCTTCCAGGGTCTAAAGGGAAGTAGCCAGTCTAGGGACTGCTTCCTCTTATGAACACACTCTGCCAGTCCCTAGCACTAGCAGCTTTTCAAATCCACTTTTGTGGGCTGCTTCAGATTTGGTGGAAAGTTGGTAAGCACGGTACCACAAGGCTGCTGCTGTCTGACTCACCACAAGAGAAATCACATAAAGAGAACAACAGTGGGGAAAGTAGTAGGAATCCATGAACAAGTCATTTATCTGTTTGTCTGGACTTGTGGGTTCTATTGGTAGGGGGAAGATCTCTCCATTCGTTCTCCCCAGTAGATGAACAACATATTTTAAAACCTTAACAGAGTTATTAAGGGCATTTAGAAGGAATGTGACTCGTTCACAGTCATACAACCATTAAGTGCCAGCCTGTATACTTTATGGCAACACATGCTTATAACTTTTGTAATGTTGCCAGCTACAGGAACCAAATGCCTGTGAAACAGGAACTTTTTGTTTCAGATTTATTTCACCCCATGTTTTGTGCTTTGCGGCTTATAGCTGTATCAAAGTCTTTTCTTAAATTTTCTTTTTAAAAATGTAATACTTTATTTTTTCCGAATTACATGTAAAAACAATTTTAACATTCTTTTTTTTTTCAAATTGTGAGTTCCAAATTCTTTCCAACCCTTCTTCCTCTTCCCCAATTGAGAAGGCAAGCAACTTGACACAGGTTATACATGTCAAACATGTATATATCATGCAAAACACATTTCCATGTAAGTCATGTTGTGAAAGAAAACACAGATTAAAAAAAAACCCAAAAAGAATGAAAAAGAAAAGAAAAAAGTATCTTCAATCTGCATTCAGGTTCCACTAGTTCTTTCTCTGGAGATAGCACCTTTCATCATAAGTCCTTCAGAATTATCTTAGATGATTGTATTGTTGAGAATAGCTAAGTTATTCACAGTAGATCGTACGATATTGCTGTTACTTTGTACGATGTTCTCCTGGTTCGGCTCATTTCACTTTGCATCAGCTCATGTAAGTCTTTTCTGGTTTTTCTGAGAGCATCCTGCTCATCATTTCTTATAGCACACTAGTATTCCATCAGAATCACATACAACTTGTTCAGCCATTCCCTAATTGATGGGCATCCTCTCAATTTCCAATTCTTTCCCACCACTAAAAGAGCTGCTATAAATATTTTTGTACAGACCTAGTAGTGGTATTGCTGAGTCCAAGGGTATTCATGGTTTTATAGCCCTTTGGGTATAGTTCCAAATTGCTCTCCAGAATAGTTGAATCAGTGTACAATTTCACCAACAGTATATTAGTGTTTTAATTTTCCCACATCCTCTCCAACATTTATCATTTTCCTTTTCTGTCATATCAGCCAATCTGATAGGTACATGGTGGTACCTAAAAATTGTTTTATTTTGCATTTCTCTACTCAATAGCGATTTAGAGCACTTTTTCATATGACTATAGATAGTTTTGATTACTTTGTCTGAAAACTGCCTGTTCATATCCTTTGACCATTTATCAATTGAGGAAGGGCTTTTGTTTCTATAAATTTGACTCAGTTTTCTATGTATTTGAGAAATGAGGTCTTTATCAGAGAAACTTGCTGTAAAAATTTTTTCACAGTGATGATTACCATGTATTTACCTCCATCCTATTTTCCCCATTTATTCTACTCTCTCTCTCCTTTCACCCCATCCATTCTCAAGTGTTCTGCTTCTGACTTTTACCTCACTCAATCTGCCTTCTATCAGCCCCCTCCTCCTTCTCTTATCCCCTCCCTCTCCTACTTTCTTGTATGGTGAAATAAATTTCTACACCCACCTGAATGTTTGTTATTCCCTCTTTGAGCCAGTTCTGATGAGAGCAAGGTTCACACACACTCCCCTCCCTCAATTTCCTCCATCTTCCCTTTCTACCCCTTTCTATCTCTCCCTCTGCCCTTCTCCCAATGCATTCTTCTTTCTTAACCCTTAATTTTTTTGTGTGTGAGGCAGTTGGGGTTAAGTGACTTGCCCAGTGTCACACAGCTAGTAAGTGTCAAGTGTCTGAGGCCAGATTTGAACTCAGGTCCTTCTGACTCCAAATTTTATTTTTCAGATAATCATCTCATCATATTCAACTCAATCTGTGCCCTCTATGTATACTCCTCCAACTGCCCTAATAATGAGAAAGTTTTTAGGAGTTACAAATATCATTTCCCCATGTAGGAATATAAATGGTTTAACCTTATTAAACTCCTTATGATTTCTCTTTCCATCAAAGTCCTTTTCCAACAATTCATCTCATGGTAGAACTCAAACTCAAGCTTTCTGCACCTCAAATCTAGTATACTTTCCACCATACCATTCTGCCTCTCTGAGAGATCACTTCCTAAAAAGTTTGAAGACAGTTTTGTGCATAATAGCCTTGGTTTGTGATTGTGAGAATGGGTGCTAGCTACATATCAGAAAGGAACTAAAACTATAGATGGATTTATTCTCATTGAGGTGATGCTCATTCACAAGGTTAACAAGATAGTACCTCTGTAACACTTTCTTGGGTGTTGCCTTGGTGGACAGATCCGTGCTATATATGCAGAGGCAGACGTGCTTCCTGATTGGCTGAGAGAATGCTGAGTGTAACACTGCATACTTGCTATGAAGGACTTAATGAAGTGGCTCCAGAGACAGACACTTAGGGAGGAGATCCATGAGAAGTGACAACCTCTCACGAGGCAGTCAAGCAGAGTGGCGTCCTTCACATTCCTTGCCCTTTGGGGCTTGAAACTCTATAGATCGCTGAGAGTGAACCTTCCCTAGTGAGATTATTCTCTCCACGGGAATCGCCTCCCAAGAGTTTCTGCAACTACTGAAATAAGTCTTTTAGGGGGCAGCGAGGTGGCGCAGTGGATAGAGCACCGGCCCTGGATTCAGGAGGACCTGAGTTCAAATGTGGCCTCAGACACATAATACTTACTAGCTGTGTGACCCTGGGCAAGTCACTTAACCTCATTGCCTAGCCAAAAATAAGTAAGTAAATAAATAAAGTAAGTCTTTTAATCTAGAGAAGGAGTGTCCTACTCAGCATTCTCTCAGCCAATCAGGAGCCACATTTAGTTGCAGGGATACAGGAGGGAGCCCAGGGCTGTCTTTCATAGTAAGAACCCAGGGGATGTTGTACATCAATACCTTAGCTCTTAAAGAAGCGTTGAGCCCATGGTCTAGGAGGTCATGTTAGCAGAACATAAGCTCTTGCCTGCTACCAAACTGGAAAGTTACAAGTGCAAATTCCATGAAGGGCCTCGTGTCACGTGTCTGGGGATTCCCCAAGCTACATTTAGCCAAGCCCATTTCAAGGCTGGCCTCCAAGTGATGGATTTTCTGGTCACAATAATACTCAGGCTAAGAACTGAACAGGAGGATAAGAATGTGCTGGATCGCACTTGGGAAATGGTGTTATGCTTTTAATGACTCCTTGCTTGTTCTTGAAACAAAAGCCCTGTCCTTTTTAAAATATATTTTATTGATCTCTTTGGTCTTCACCTCACCTTCTTTTTCTGATATATCCCTTCTCCTTTTCCCAGAAAACCATCCCTAATTACAAAGAATAAAAGAGTGAGAAAATACAATTGAGCAAAACTAATCAACATATCCAAGAGGTCTGATGTTATATGCAGTGTTCCATACCCATAATCCCCCATATCTTTTTGTGTGTGAGGCTATTGGGGTTAAGTGACTCACCCAGGGTCACACAGCTAGTGAGATCATGTGTGTGAGCCCGTATTTGAAAACTCAGGGCCTCCTGACTTCTGGGTCTGTGCCCTCCATGTCTTCAAAGAAACAGGGGGAGATGCTTTTTCATCTTTCTTCTTTGGAAGCTCAATCTTTATAATGTCAGCATTCTTGCATTGATGTTGTATGTTTGTGAGTCAGGAAAGAACTAAAACTTCAGGTTATCGGCTAGGCGGGGGAGAGGCACATGGTGGGCGTGAACAGACTGCAGCATGTTACTGATGAAGAATGACACAGGAGAAACAGTCATAGCATCAGAAAGATTTGTGGTGGGAAGAGGAGGTAAGTCAGTCATCTAGCCAGAGTATAGGACAATAGAGGACCATCCCCACACTCGATGCCAAGAGAATGAGAGCAAGGAACGCTGGGGTGACCTCCGATGGCAGACTTGAGGGGAGACAGGAGAGAGACTCAGATGGGATAAAAATGTACGCGTGGGTTATGATCAGCATTGATGGAGAGATTGCCCACGTGGAGGCAGCCTGGTTTGGTGGGCAAAGCGCTGGCCTTGGGTCCTAATGCCACCTGGGATATTTATTTTTTGTGTGACCCTGGGCAAGTCATTTAAACTCTGTGAGCCTCAGTTTCCTTATCTGTAAAGTTGTGATAATAATAGCATCTTTCTCCAGGATTGTTGTGAGGCTCAGGCTAGATGATACGTATAAGGCTCTTTATAGTCCTTAAAGGGGCAGGTAGGTGGAGCAATGGATGGGGCTTTTGGCCTGGAGTTAGGAAGTTACTGTGGAGTGGTTTCAGTCATGTCTGACTCTCATGACCCCATTTGGGGTTTTCTTGGCAAAGATACCGGAGTGGTTTGCCATTTCCTTCTCCAACTCATTTTACAGATGAGGAAACTGAGGCAAACAGGGTTAAGTGACTTGCCCAGGGTCACACAGCCAGGATTTGAACTTTTGAAGATGAGTCTTCCTGACTTCAGGCCCAGTGCTCCATCTGCTTTGATACCTAGCTGCCCTAATTATTACATAATTATGTAAATACTAGCCTGTAACTCTCTAATGGTACTCTGCCACAGTGTCTAACCTGGCACTGCTCAACTGAAGGCGTGGGGGGTAGTGACCTTCGACAGTCCCTGTCCTTTATCTGCCTTTAAAGTCTACCCAACGTTCATCGCTCTAGGGTTGCTGGTTTCCTCAACAGAAAAACTAGGCTCCTAGTTCTACAGTTCTACTCTCACCTCCTATTCTTAAGGAATAATTCTAATTTTGGCTCTGGCCTAAAGATTCATTCCTAGCAGGAGGAAGCAAGCAAAAAAGGTACTAATCTATTCCTCCTCCTGTTTTCTCTGTTTAGAGGCAATTCCTTCCCTCTGGGACAGTCTGCTTCTGCCACACCTGCTCTAGTAGCTGAGACCCCTATGTTCAGGTGCCCAGGATGGAGAAGAAGCCTTTCAAGATCTGATAAGGCTCAGTCCCAAAGGAAAGAAGACACAAACAAGTGGCCACCTCATCTCAGACACAGGCCTGACTAGGAGGCCATGAGCTTACAGCTTGAGGCCCTGAGCAGGAAGAAGGAAAGGCAAGCCCCCAACAACTCCCCGGAGTTCAGAGAGTCATCCTCACACTTCAAAGGAAGAGGACTGAAGGCTGGGTATTGTCTCTTACATGTGTCCTTTGAGTTCTGCCTCAGCAGCTAATTAAGGGTCCTCATAGCCAATAGGAAGCAGCCAGAGGATGTCTAGCTGGCTCTGAAGTGAGAGCAGAGTGAAAGAGCTAGTCCATTGCCCATCCCCTAGGGGACTCTTCACTCCAAATTACAGAAAAAGGGCCAATCTACAATGGTAGAGGAACTTCTCACTGGGGACCTATTATAGCAATGAAATCACAGATTTAGTAGCTCCTTCACTAAATTATTATTATCAATGAGATCAGAGATTCATCATAGCAGCCCTCAAAGACCACATACTAAGTGCTATGAGCATCCACCCCCAGGACACAGCAACTCCTTTTAAGCACTGAGGCATGAAGGTACCAAATCATATTCATCATCTCATTGATGAGTGCACCTCAAAGAGTTTGAAGCCGTCTTCAGATAGGAGGACTCGTACTTCATTAAATGTCAAAAGAAGGCCTGATCTTTTGTCCCAATTCTTACTCAGCCCTTAGTCACCAAATGGGCATTGCCTCAGACAAACTAAGGCCTAGCAAAGACCTGAATTTAGAAAGGCCAAGGTCATCCACTACATCCCAGTCCATACCAGTTGTCCTGACTTCTGTCTTGACACTGGACTTCATGACTCTGGAGGAGACAGTGAGGCTGACAGCTTCGCTCTGCCTCACTTGAAGCCAATTCATGAGCAGGTGAAGACGTCGCCCTCGTGTTGTCATTGGTCCTCTTCGAGAACAAATGATCAACAGCAACTAATAAGTTAACGAGCATTTATTAAGCACTTACTGTGTGTCAGGCACTATGCTAGGCAATGGAGATAAAAACATAAGCAAAAAGAAAGACAGCCCCTGCCCTCTAGGAGCTTACATTCTATTAGGGGAAGACGACACACCAAAAAGAGAAAGCTAAACAGAGAGCAAGCAGAGAAAGTGTAGAGAGTCATGAATGTAGCTGGTAAGGAATGATGCGGGGTTGACCCACATGTCCCACTGTATCCCTTCCCCCGCTCCCCTCTCAAAGAGTCATAAGAACAACTGAGAATAGAGGAAGAAAAAAATTTTCAGCAAAACTAACCAACTTCCCAAAAAATTCTAATGTTATCTACAATATTCTACACCTGTGGTCCCCGGCCTCTGCAAAGAATTTGAGTTAGGTGTCTTCTATCTCTTCTTTGGGTCAATTTTGGTCAAATTTGGGTCATTCCAAGTTAAGATCATTTAGTTTTGATTGTTTTGTTACTGTGGGATTTTTTGTTTTTGTTTTTGTTTTTTACATTTAAATTATATAGTCATTGTGTATCTTGTTTTCCTGGTTCTGATGACTTCACTTTGCATCAGTTCACACTTCTTTCTCCATACTTATCTAGCAGAGTAATATTCTATTATATTCATGTCTCCAGGTACACAATTGTTTCGCCATTCCCCAATCAGAAGTAACTGGTTACCAGGTCTTTGTCCCCACAAAAACAAAATGCTACCACAAATATTTTGGTGTATATGGGGCCTTTCTTTTATGTTATTGGCCTCCTTGGGCTGTGTGTGTATCAGTGGAATTGCTAATTCAAAAAGTATGGACATTTTAGCCACTATCACAATTCCAAATTGCTTTTTATAGTGGTTAGACCATTTTGTAGCTCTATCCTCAAAGCATTCACGTACCGATCTTTCCACAGCTCTCAAAACATTATTATTTCCACCTTTTGTCATCTTTGGCAATTTTCTGGGTGGGAAGTGAAACCTCAAGTTTAACTAGTGATTTAGAGCATTCTTTCATATAGTTCTTAATAGTTTGTGATTATTCTGCAAACTGTTCATGTCCTTCGATCCCATCTGTTAGGGGAATGGTTTTTGGCTTTATTTATTTCTACTGTCTATATATCTGGAATATCAGGCAAAGATTTTTTCTCCCAGTTGACAGCTTCCTTTCTGATCCAAGTTACATTAGTTTTGTTGAAGCAAAAGTCTTTCAATTTCATGTAATTGATAAGCTCAGTTATGTCTTCTGTAAATGAGTTTATCCCATATTTGGATAAGAATTCATGCCCTACCCATAGCTGGTGTATCTGATACAACAGGCTTCTCTTAAGGGACAAACAATTCTGTCCTAAAGAGGAGGAGAGGGAGGAACAGAGCAGGGTATAAGACCTGGGTCTCACAAAGGAAGAGCTGAAGAGTTCGAGTCAGGAGATAATGTTACAAAGATCCCAAAATGTGGAAAGTGTAAGGGAGATTGGAGCAGAAGAAATCAAAAGAGCAGGAAACTGCAATCCAAGCTGAAATATAAGACGGGGTGATGCTGACAGAAGGGTTCACAACTTGGTCTCAGTGTGAGAGATCAGCAATTTATTCTCCTAGCATTAAAAAAAACCTCAGCTTAGGTCTCTTCTTCTGAACTAGCTCTGTCCACCAGCCCCTGTCATCTCCTGCACCTGCCAACCCCCTTCCAGTGCTAACATCCTCTTCTCCTGGCCTGTCTGCTTATGGGCCTCTAGGTGTTAATTACTTCCTCAACACTGTATTCTCTAGTCTGAGCCTTCCCTGCTCTAATTATCTCCACTCATCAAGAAGAGGCTGCTTTTAACTTCTGCCAACGATGAGCACACTTGGAATGCTGCCCTTCTGAGTTCTCGGGGTCCGTGTGAATCACCCTCAAAGCCCCCCTGCTTCGAGGCCTGTCCTGTTCTTGTCTTAACTCTAACAAAATGCTGACCTTCCCCAGGAAACTCTTTCTTCAGCTTGGAATTTCATTACCCTCACTAACTTAACTGCTGCACATTAAACTCCCTTATGTTAATTCTGCGCCTGTTCTCTGTCCCAACAGAACATGCTCTGAGAGCAAGGATCCAGTAATTTTTTTCCCCTCAGTGCCTTGCACATAGTAGGTGCTTAATAAATGCTTGCTTGATTGAATTTTTACAGGACACACAAAAAAGTTAAGAACTCCTGCCACATGCTGTTCTAATCAAGGTAAGTCAAGGCGACAAGTATTTATGAAGCTCCTCCTGTGTGGTGGGCACTGTGCTAAGGGCTGATAATGTGCACATATGCTAGAAGAGGGAGTTGTGGGTCGGACCAGAAGTTATGAAGAGTCTAGGTTCCAGGTCTGTTTCTGACACATGTTGGCTGTATGACCCTGGGACAAGTCACTGGAGTGGTGTGGGGATGTCTCTAAGATTATAAATTGTGGACAAGTTACCATCTTAATGGATGAAGGTAGCTTCCACACCAGGAGTTCCCTATACCCAATGAAAGGACAGGTGTGGGGCGAATGATAGGGTAAATAAAACATATAAAAAAGGGTTTTTATTTGTTAAAAAAAAAAGTTTCCCCTTAAGGTTCAAAGTTACTGACTTTAGAAATGACCTTATAAGGAGACTGTCAGTACCTGTGTGGTATGATTTCAAAGAAAATGAAAAGACTGGCTTTCACTCATTTCATCCCCCAGCCCCAGTGGAGGACTTCCATAGGACAAAGTTCAGGTTAAGTTGTAATATGGGAAGGGGCTAGACAAAATGCAGAGTTTGGCCATCTGTCATACGGACCCTGGTGGTTCCATAGTTGGGTTCTGAGAGCAGCCAGGGGCAACTGGAAGGAAGAGGGCAGTGAGGGCAGAGGAGGCTCAGGGTTAGCACTGCAGATGAGGGCTTGTTTAAAGCCCACTGTGTCAATGGTTCCAGGCAGTTCATGGAACACTGGACTTGGAATCCGGAAGAGCTGAGTTCAAATCTTGCCTCTAAGATTTACTAGCTGTGTTGTCATTGTTGAGTTGTTTCAGGCTGCCTGATTCTTCATGACCCCATTTGGGGTTTTCTTGGCAAAGACACCGGAGTGGTCGGCTGTTGCCCTCTCCAGCTCATTTGACAGATGAGGAAACTGAGGCAAATATCAGGGTGCCAGATTTAAACTCAGGCAGATGAGTCTATGGTACTATATCCACTGCACCCCCTAGCTGCCTTCTAGCTGTGTGATCCGGGGCAAATCATTTAACCTCTCTTGTGCCTCAGAAGTTTCCCTGTCTGTAAATTACTTGTTTACCCCACTTAGAGAAGCCACTCTCTCCTACTGAGATTCCTAAATATTTATTTTAATTTTTTTGGGGAGTGGGGGTTAGGCAATGGTGTTAAGTGACTTGCCCAGGGTCACACAGCTAGTAAGTGTTATGTGTCTGGGGCTGGATTTGAACTCAGGTCCTCCTGAATCCAGGGCCAGTGCTCTATCTACTGTGCCACCTAGCTTCCCCTCTAAATATTTATAATAGCAGTGTCCTCTCATCATCCCCTTCAACTGAATGTATCTTAAAACCTTGATCTGAGAGCATCTGATTGCCTCGGGCATGTTTTGTGAAACTTTCCCTTAGTTGTCAAAAAAAACGGATTTCCACCCTGCTAAGGACACTTAAGCCTGCAGAGTGCTAAGTATTAAATACAACTTCACAATCACAGGAAACATTAACTTTATTAACAGTGGTAGCTGTTTTTATAGAATTACAACAAACTCTGCTGAACATATTCAGATATCTTAAACATGACTAACTTTGGCACCTTGGGGTCTGTTGGTGGAGCTAAAATATATCTGATTTAGCTGTGATATTTTTTCCCCTATTAATCTTATACTGAAGTCCTACTCTGACGACTCACTGTGACATGAGATGACGGTGGGTTCTCAGAGGCTAGGCCAGTATATGGCAAGTATAGGCAGGCCCTGCCAAGCTGGAGAGCTTTTAAGCACAGGCCCATCAAAGGACTGTGTCTGTAGTCCAAGGAAGGACTGGCTTACCCCAATGGGATTGTCTCACCCCCAGAAGGCAGGCCACCAGGGGACAATGTTTTCTTAAAACTGTCCACTAAGGTGAGAAGAGACTGAAATCTGCTGATGTCCCAGCCTGCCAAAAGATGTTAGCCACGGGGCCTGAGTGCAGATAAGATTCATGTGTCACAGAACAAATCTATAAGATAAATAATTATTGCTCAAGCTCCACTCTTGGAGGTGTCTTCTGTCTTAGCCCCCAAGTAGTTCAGAACCCAGCTATGGACCAAGAAGAGCCCCAAAGAAGCATGCCTATGCTAGAGCCGGCCCGAGGCTCACCTCTGCTGAGGAGGATGCTAGAGCCGGCCGAAACAGCACCGTGGAAATCAGCGAACCCTACACACCAGGGCCTGGTTTGTTGTTCTGTTGATTGTCTAGACAAGTGATGGAGAAAATTCTAATAAAGCGATTAAACTTAAAAGTGTGCTTTATGTACATTTCACTCCTCAAAAAAAAAAAAAGCCAGTCGTTTACCAGCACACCCCTGTCTCTACCCTGTCTGTAACTGAGGGTCAATGTTGTCCTACTCTGATGAAATTGTAGACCTTTCAAGTACTGAAAAAATGAGAGAAGAAAGTGAAGGATTTAAAGTAGCAATAATCCTCCCTTATCTTTTGTACCTTCTACAATTCAGAAAGCACAGGCATACTCTCATCCTCATGACAAGCCTATGATACAGTCAAGGCATAATTTACACCCAGGTAAGCCCCAGCTATAGCAGTGGGACGTGCCCATCAAAGGTATAGGAAAATAGTGTTCTCATTTTTTGTTTTCGTTTTTTTGGTTAGGCAATGGGGTTAAGTGACTTGCCCAGGGTCACACAGCTAGTAATTGTTATGTGTCTGAGGCTGGATTTGAACTCAGGTCCTCCTGACTCCAGGACCAGCCCTCTATCTACCATGCCACCTAGCTGCCCCTGTGTATTCACTTTTTGAAGGGAGGTTGGTATGTTACTATCTGCTAGTAAAACCACTGCTGCCACATTCCAAAGCACTATACTACCAAAGACAGAGGTGATATAGGAACACAATTGAAGTATTTCAGAAGGTCAGTGGAGATGCCAGATGGAAATTTGGGTTTCTACGTTAACTAGGTGAATTGTTTTGTTCAGTCATTTTCAGTCATGTCTGACTCTTCATGACCCCATTTGGGGTTTTCTTGGCAAAGATACTAGAGTGATTTTCCATTTCCTTCTTCAAGTCATTTTACAGATGAGGAAACTGAGGGCAAACAGGGTGAGGTAACTTGCCCATGACAACACAGCTATAAGTGTCTGAGGCTGGATTTGAACTCAGAGTCTTCCTGATTCTAAGCCCAGTGTACCCACTGCCCAACTAGGTAAATACTAAACAGATAAGCAATCTTATGTAGGTGTTGGCATCATAAAGACCCCTGCTCGTTCTGCAGGAAAATGAATTATATGCCCTCAGTACTGCCCACGTGAGCCCTTATGAAACCCTGGACTGTCCACAGCTTATAATGCACGGTAGTCACTTGGCAGTCTGTCACAGATTTAAAGCAGTGACCAGGTGTGCAAAAGAAGACCCTTAGGCATTAAACAAGCCTTGTTTTTCCTTCCCTAAAAAGTCTGGATCATACCCTAGAGCCCACTAGGAAGTGGATTCTAACTTGAGAACCTATCTGGCTAAAGGATAAACTCAGCTTCTGATCACTAGAAGCCCTTTTTGGAGACAATATACAACATCTCCTCTGGGCAAGACGTGACTGTCCTTGAAGCTGCCCTGGGCCTCTCCCTCACACTGGCTGGCTCCTCTCCAAATCTCCGTGTTATAGAGGACAACAAGGCCAATCACATCTTCATGCCTCTCCTCTCCAGGGTGCGCCCCTGACTCTCAGGACCACTACCTTCTCTCCTCCACTTGCTTTCCCTTCTTCAGCTGCCTTTTATCTGCGGTCTTCTCCCTTTAGAATATAAGCTCCATGAGGGCGGAGACTACCATTCTGTAGGCTTGTTTTTGTATCCCCTGGAGGACCAGCCAAGAAGTAAGAGCTTAAATGTTTGTTGATTGACAGACTTCTCTGTGTCCATGTTTGTTCTTACTGTTCCTCTTTGCTGTAGTTGGACATTTTGTTTTCTGCTGGTCCAGTTTCTCCAATGACATGGTAGATGACGCAGAGGATTTGAAGTGGGGTAGTATAACACTCCTGCCTCACTCTACCTCCCCCCACCCTTCCTATCCCTAGGCACAGGTGCAAGGGTCTGCCTTCTCCAGGTACTCCAGAGCCGAGTCCTTCACCCTAGACTGGCCCGCCTCCACAAATTCTTTGAGCTATTTAAAGCCCAGTTAGCTAATCAGCTGTTCCCTTCTGACCCAATCAAAGAGGTTATCACCTTGTAAAGAGATCACTGGAGCTTACACCATCTCGTTTACACATTCATAACTTCATCTTGTGTGACTTCTCTTATGAAACTCCTTGTGATTACTCCCATGGGGTTGGGGATGGATCTTCCTCAGTAGCGGATGGGAACCCAAAGTAGCAAGACTGGAGTTAGAGAATGATTCGAGTTCCCTCTTTCCCCCTCAAACCTGGTTTGCAGCTTATTCTACCACGTGGTATTTTTCCTGACGAGAGAACAGAAATAACTGGTTGGTGTGGCACTTTGGGGTTAGGGAGCTTTTTCCCCCTTTGATTTCCTTACTTGCACTGGCTGTCCCCCAGGCCTGGAATGCTCTCCCCACTCCCATCTGTGCTTCTTAGAATACCCAGTTTCCTTCAAATCTCAGTATGAAGCCAGTGTACATCCCCCACTGCAAATGTATCCTTCACAAATGACTTTGATTTTATTTTGTGTATACTTAAGATATATACATTTATATATTCATAGATATAACTTTATCGCTATATCTATCAGCAGTTAGTTGATGCCTAAAGTCAGGAAGATCTGAGTTCATATCTGGCCTCAGACACTTACTAAATTTGGGGCCCTGGCAAATCACGTAATCCTGTTTGCCTCAGGAAATGGCAAACTACTGCAGTATCTCTGCCAAGAAAACCCCAAATGGGGTCGCAAAGAGTCAGAAATGACTGAACAATAATTATATATATGTACATATACATATATATTTATACACATATGTGTGTATGCATATATAGTTTCCCACAATAGAATGTAAGCTTCCTGAGGGCAGGGACTGTTTTTTTTTTTTTATGTTCCCAGTGCTTGCTTAGATACTTCCAAAGATGCCTAATTTCATTAGCATAGGCTCTCTCTTTCTCAAAATACATTATAAATATT
Source organism: Phascolarctos cinereus (assembly GCF_003287225.1). Lineage (NCBI taxonomy): Eukaryota > Metazoa > Chordata > Mammalia > Diprotodontia > Phascolarctidae > Phascolarctos > Phascolarctos cinereus. Next base: position 22,482,567 of record NW_027555514.1, on the reverse strand, counting down.
CCACACCTTCATGAGTTGCTGCAGTTAAGTGTCCCTCACTTGGTGGTCAGCCTTTGGGTGATGACCCCTTCCTCAGTTATTGATACTGGTTTGCATAAGATAAATATCTATTCTACCTCCAGGCTCATATTTGAAGCTTTTCTTTCTGGGTAAGATCTTTCAGAGCTTGTGGCCTCCTGGCTTAGCCTTCCAGACACCAGAGTCACCTGTAGGCCCCCCAATAAGGCCTGGTTTATTAGAAAATTTAATAATAGTTTTAGTAGAAGATTTCTTAATCACTTTCAGGGGTTTCCTTGCCAAAGGGAAGACCAACAAGGATTGATTGCATAAGCCCTCTCAACACTTGAGAGTTTTTTTAAGAACAGTTCTGTGGAGTGGCATGCTTAAATAAAAATAAATGACCCCCATGGGGTTTGGGTTCCTATAACCTTTTGGCTGGGAAAAGGTTATTTTTTTGGACCTTGATGGTTAGTGGAAGGGTCTTTGTCTTCTATACTGCAGGGAAGTGGGATAAATTCTGTTTTATCAGTCCTGTGCTATATAGAGTAGGTATCCTGTGTAGGAACTGGAGAGAAAAGGTCAGTTGGTCTATCGCCAAGCATTTATTAATCGTTTACAATGTTCCAGAAACTGTATTAAGTGCTGAGGATATAAAACCAGGCAAAAAAAAGTCTTCACTCTCAAGGAGCTGACATTCTAATAGAGGAGACAACCTGTAAATAGGTCCATACAAAACACAGGATAGATATGTGGGGGAGTCTAACTATATAAATGTACAGATGTAGCTCATGGTGGCCTAGATGGACGTGATAGAGGTCTGGCCTACCTTTGTTGGGAGAGAAGAGGTGCCATGTCTGCTTCACCAGCAGCGTAGATGAGGGGACAGTCAGGCAGGATCCTGAACTACTCAGGCTGGAAGATTTCTCGTCCAGCCTCCAAGGTGGGTTGTTGGCTAGATTATATCCTTCTCCCACCCTTCAAATATCTGTGGTCTAGGGGCGTGACTCTAAGACTTGATCTATGGACAGGAAATGGCATTGAGGAGGGAGGGAAGTCCAGGCATGGGAAACAGAAAAGGCAAAGATAGAGAGTCAGGAGAGGTTTTATTCCAGGAACAAGTGGGCTGGATTGTTGAGTGTTTAGAGAGGAGAAAAGTATAAGCAGACTAGAAAGGTGGGAAAGGGGCAGCTTGTGAAGGGCTTTAAATGCCAAAAAGATGACTTAAAATTTGATCTTGGTAGGAGCAGAGAGCCACTGGAGTACACTGAGAAGAGGTGACATGGTCAGACTTGAGCTATAGGAAAATCATCTGGCACCTGAGTGGGGGATGAATGGCAATAGGGAGAGATGGGCCCTGAAACTGGTTTGAAGATGACTGCAATCATCCAGGCAAGGTGGGACAAGGGCCAAAACAGAGAGGTGACTGTGTGAGCAGAGAGAAGGGGACGCATGAAAGAGCTGTGAAGGCAGCTACGGCAGGATGTGGCACCAGGCTGGACACGTCCAATGAGAGTGACTGGAGGGTGGAAAATAACACCAAGGCTTTGAGTGTGGGATGTCTATGGGACATCTAGTTCAAGATGTTGTAAGTAAGGTGAATTTTAGTGTGTGTAAAGTGGATTTTTTGTTATTCTTTCTTAGAGTTTTCTTCCCAGGATCCATAGCCATAACAATCTCTACTTCCCAGGTATTAGACATGAGTTCTCATGATCATGGTTCAAAACAGTTTCTATCACACTTGTGCAGTAGATATGGGGATGAAGCGATATAAAATTGTGAGGCTGTTGCTGGCAATGTGCCTTCTTTGTCTGTTACCCTATAAAGCAAGTGGGTACTGGTCAGTGACTGGGACCCCATGAGGTAAATGTGCAGGCTGAATGCTGTGTGTGCCTTGATGGGCCCCATCAAGGCTTGGGAGGGGGAATCTGTGTGTTTGTCTCAACCAGCCCCTATTGAGGCTTGAGGGGATTTAAGGGAGAGCACAAGTTGTGCTGGTCACGATTGACCTCATCAAAACAAGGGGTAGCTGTGCCCCCTTCATGCCAGCCCCTTCGACAAGGGTTGTTAGGAATGCTATAGGAGTTGGTGCTCCCATTATCAGCAAACTCCCTTTGACAAGACTAGACTAGAATAAAGTAAGCTTATTTAACCCCTTATTATGACTCCATTCCTGTCTTCCTATCCAACCGGATTAAAAGCAAACCTGTTAGTGAGAGAGGTGCTAGAAGCCCTCCTGTGTCTCCTTCCTAAGAAATGGCTTAGTCAATGTGTTTACTTGTCCAACAGAAATCCTTCCTAAGGCACTGTTCGAACACTCAAGTTGTGTCAAAGACCCCGCTAAGCAGGGTTCCCACACGCTTGGAAAGATTCAGGGCATAGTTCTCTTTTATTTTATAACGTACATAGTCCACCATACTCATGGAGGCAGGTCATTTGATGTGAAGGCGAGGAAGCCAGCAGCTGTTACCAATATCCCTAAGAAGGATATCAGTTTCTGGCTGTGAGGCTGCCTGTAAAAAGCATATAAAAGCTGGGAGGTTCTAGGCCTAGGGGCTGCTAGTGATCACTATGGCCCTGGGGGCATGATGTTTTAAGGGGCTTCTCCTCTTCTTTTTCTTTAAAGTTTTATAAATGTGTTTTGTTTATGCATTACAAACATTTCCAGATCACCCTCACTCCATTAGAGGTCTTTTATTACAAATAAACAATTAAGCAAAACTGAAAACATAGTGATCTCATTTGAAAGAGTATACAAAGTTCCACATCTGTAGCTCTACACCACCTCTCTATTTTTTTTTAAAAAGTGTTTTTTAAAAATTAATAAAAATCTATTTTCTCTCCTTTCCAGGCCCCATCATATTGAAAAAATGAGAAAACAAAAACAAAAACAAATTACTGTAAAAATATGCATAGTCAAGCAAAACAAATTTCTTCAATAGCTGTGTACAAGTATATACACACATAGACATATATGTATATATCTGTGTGTAGACTGCACCCCAATCCATCCCTTCTCTGTCATGAGACAGCAGGTTTCATCCTTGGTCATCTGGAACCATGGTGGCCATTGCCTTGATCACGGATCATATAGCTTTCAAGTTGTTCATCTTTACCATAGTGCTGTAGAAATTGTTCTCCCGGTTCTGCTCATTTCATTCTTCATCCATTCATAAAAATCTTCAAAATTATTCCTTTTTATAATACTGATTTTCATAAATTGCTCTCCTGGTTCTGCTCATTTCCCTTTACATGAGTACATGTAAGTCTCTCCATGTCTCTTTGAAACCATCTCTTTCTTCATTTCTTTCTCTCTCTCTCTCTCTCTTTTTTTTTTTTTGGTGAGGCAATCAGGCTCAAGTGACTTGCCCAGGGTCACACAGCTGGTAAGTGTCAAGTGTCCGAGTCTGGTCTTCCCTCATTTCTTACAGCACAATAGCGCTCCATCATATCCAGATGCCACAATTTATTCAGTCACTCCAATATTGAGGGGCATCCCTTTAGTTTCATTTTTTTCCACCACAAAAAGTGCTGCTATAAATATTTTTGTACACATAGGACTTTTTCCTATTTTTTTTAAATTTCTTCTGGGTATAGGCCTAGCAGTAGTATAGGTGAGTCACTTTTTGTGTATCTTTCCAAATTGCTTTCCAGAATGGGTATAGCCATTCATTGACCGATCAACAGTATACATCAATGTGTCTATTTTCCCACAGCCCCTCCAACATCTATCATATTCCTTTTTTTTTCATCTTTGCCACTTTGAGGGTGTGAGAATCTCAGAAATACTTCAATTTGCATTTCTCTAATTAGCACTGATTCGGAGCATTTTTTCCTATCTCTATAGATAGCCTAGGTTTATTCCCTTGAGAATTGCCTATTCAAATGTTTGGAGAATTTATCAGTTGGAGACTTATTCTTATAAATTTGAATCTTGGAAGTGAGATCCTTATGAGAGAAACATGATGTAAAGATTTTTCCCCCAATTAATTGTTCCCCTTTTAATATTAGCTTCATTGGATTTGTTTGTGTAAAACCTTTTTAATTTTATATAATTCAGATTGTCCATTTTCTCTTCCGTGACACCTGTGTCCTTTCTTTGGTTATGAACTTTCTTCTGTCCACAGACCTGATAGGCAATTTTCCCATGTTTCCCTGATTTGTTTATGATATGATCTTTCATATCTAGGTCATGTTTTCATTCAGAACTTATCTTGGTATAGGCTGAAAGATAATGTTCTAAATCTAATTTCTTCCTTACTGCTGTCCAATTTTGCTAATAGTCTATCACTTAATGAATCCTTATCCCAGGGTCTTTGTGTTTACTGAATATTAGGATTCTAGGTGTCCTTATTTCTGTATATTGCATACCTAATCTGACCCAGTGCGATCTCTCTACCTTTTAACCATTATCGAAATGTTTTGAGAATGATCGCTTTGTAGCATAGGGGTAAGGAATACAGCATACACTCAGAGAAGTAAATGCAAAGTAAGTACAAAGGAATTTCAAGAGAGAAAGAGCCTTAACGTGTGGATGCATCAGGAAAGTGCTTTAGTAGGATGTGCAGTTTCATTTGAAGGAATTCTACAAGGGAGAGAAAGACATGTGGTGAGTCAGGAAAGATGGTGAGCAGGTCAGTTCAACTGCAGCGGACAGTGTGTAAAGGGGAATGATATGATATAAATCTGGAAAGACAAGCAAGAGCTAGTTTGTGGAAGATTTTAAAGGCCACACTGATGATTCTTTGTTTTATCCTAGAGGCAATAGGGAGCCACAGAATACTTTGAGTAGAGGAGTAACATCATCAGATCTGAGCTTAAGGAATATTAGTTTAGAAGCCATGGGGAAGATGGTTTAGAGAAGAGAGACTGGAAACAGGAAAACCAGTTAGGGGGCTATTGTGGCAGTCCGTCTAGAGGTGATAAGGCCTTGCTTGAACCAGGGGAAAGAGAAAAGGGAATGGATGTGAAGAATGCTTGGAGAAGCAACAAGATGCCCCTTCTAGCCATCTCCCAAGCCCCCATTCCTGCCCCACTTTCTAACACTAGCAGTGGGAACAGTAATCAAATCAACATGTCCATTCCTGTCAATCAGTAGCCCTATGTAATATACGTTATCTTCCCCTTATTAGAATATAAGCTTCTTCGGGGCAGAGCATGTCTTGCTTGCCTTTTTTGGGGGGGGGAGATGCATCCTTATCCCTTAGCACAGTGCCTAGCACACTGTGGGCACTTGATAGATAATTATTCATCCAAGCCTTCACTTGGTAACTGATTTGCAGCAGGACTGAGGGAGAGGCAGGAGCCAAAATGAAGCCGAGTGATCTCAGGTACACTCCCAGTGCATCTCCAACCACACTACCTCGACTTCATTTCTTGGTCTCCTTACCAGGTCTCGCGAGGTAGTCTCTTCAGTGTCTTCACTCCCATCCCCACTGCCATAGCCAAGTGCTGCTTTAGACAGATCAGGCAGAGAAGACTAGGAAGGCCCCACCATATATTTTTGGATCCTGGTGAGGTGCCAGATCTCCAACTGCTGTTTCCACTAAAAAACCCTGAGTCACTTCTGGGTTTCCAAAGCATTACTGTCTTCAATTTGAAAAAGAAGAAGAAAGTGCTGAAAAGTAAAACTCTGTATTTTAGTGTAGGGAGAAGATTTTGATTATCTTTATCCTTGACACCATAAGCTAGGTCTATTTGGTCAAAATGTTGGGTTAAAGACTCACAGACTCAGACTATTTGAGCTGGAAGAGATTAAGAAATCAGATAGTCTAATGATGTCATGTCACAGATGAAGAAACAAGCCAGAGAAGTCAAGTGACTTGCAAAGTGCCAATCATTCACAATTTTTTCTGGGCTCCACATGGAAATCTTTGTCAAGACCTTTTTTCAAAAGGTATAATGATTTTTTTTTAAAAAAAAAAGCACCACTGTCATGTCTCAATGATTCCCCTCCCCCCTTTTCCCCAAATAGAACCCTCAGGAGTAATAACAAATTAATACAGTGGCCACACAGCCCTTTCTGAGAGCAGGTCAATTAGACAGCCTTGTCCCGGCAGCCGAAGACATTTGGGCACATGTCTTTCAGAAATGAAATGACATTATGCTACCGGAGGTAGGCTGTCCAGACGGCGAGGCTGGCCTGACATCAGGGGTGACATGTTTTTCATTGAGTTCTTGTACAGGCGTCTGCTCTCTAATCAGTTGATGACATGTCGTAAGATAAATCCCCCTTTGCTGCTCCCACACCACAGAAGGAAGGCGCGTCGCCAGGAATACAAAAGAGGAACTTGGACCTATGAAGGTCAGAATAAATGGAGACTTGTGGAAGAATTCTAAGGACAAAGATGCTAAGAGACAGGGAACTCATTGTTGGGACAGTCGTGGGAAGACAGGCATGCTCATTCATGGCTGGTGGAACTGGGAACTGCTTCATACCATTTGGGAAATTACTTGGAATTCTACACGAAATGTTACTCAACTGTTCATCTGAGCCAAAGATCTTCCTACTGGTACTGTACACCAAGGAGATTATTAAAAGCAAGAAGAGACCATATATGTAAAAAAAAAATGTTTACAGCTGAATTATTAAGGATGCCAGGAAGCTAGAAACAAAATATACAAAATACACGCCCACTGATTGGGGAATGGCTGAACAAATCATGATATGGCTATTACGACACCATAAAGAATGATAAATACTGGGGCAGCTAGGTGGGGCAATGGATAGAGCACCAGCCCTGAAGTCAGGAGGACCTGAGTTCAAATGTGACCTCAGACCAAACGCTTGACACTTACTAGCTGTGTGACCCTGGGCAAGTCACTTAACCCCAATTGCCTAAAAGAAAAAAGAAAGATAAATATGAAGAACTCAGAAATGTGACAACTGGTATGAGAAGGAAGCTATAGCACAAGAACTGCAAAAAAGTAAATTAAATCAGTGTGGAGAGGCAGCAGACCTCTGGATCAAACCTACTGACTCCCTGATAGACCTTGGGCAAGTACCATCACTCCTCAGGTCCTCAGGTTTCCTCATCTGAAAAATTAGGGGGTCGACTAAATGAAGTACCTCCCAGCTCTAAACCAATGGACATGGTCTCCAATATCCCCAACCAGTTGGTCTGTTGGTCAGAATTAGGTAAAAAATAACCATTTCTGGGGCAGCTAAGTGGTGCAGTGGATAGAGCACCAGCCTTGGAGTCAGGAGGACCTGAGTTCAAATGCGGCCTCAGACACTTGACACTTACTAGCTGTGTGACCCTGGGCAAGTTACTTAATCCCACTTCCTAGCCAAAAAAATAATTGAAAAAGGAGTATTTTGTTTTGTTTTGTTTCTTCTTGCTGATGGTTCCTCCTATTGGTTCTAATTTTTCCTTACAACATGACTAATATGAAAATATGTTTAATAGGAATGCATATGTATAGCCTATATCAGATTGTGCACTGTCTTGGGGAGAGAGAAGAGAAGGGAGGGGGAGAAAAATTAAAAACTCAAAAGCTTATGGAAATGATTACTGATAAATCAAAATAAATTAATTTTAAAAAATGAAAAAAATAACAATTTCCCTCCTTTGCTTCCTATATTTGAAAGATGGAGGTTAGAGCAAGTTAAGTTGTTTTTTTTTTAACTCCACCAGATACTCTGCTCTGCACAGGGTGAGACTTCCAGCAGATGTCTACTTCACTGTCTACTATATTTCACCTCTGTGCCAAGCTGGTGAGGACAATATCGGCCACATCCTTAGGCTGGCAACTTAGGAGCGTGTTTCCACAACAAAAGCATCTCTCGTTGCCCTCCTTCTCCTTCATCTAAATTATTCCTACTCTCCAGAGGTTTGTAGGCTTTGGGGCAGGAACAAAAGAAATCTTTTTCAAAATAATTTTTTTTTTTAATTTGGGGGCATAACTTCTTGATGTATGCTAACCCTTTTACTTTATATTATATATGCTTCTTTTGAGTAAGACACATTGTTATATTCCCACAGGTTCTATGCCTTCATGTCTTAATGATTTGATTCCTTTTGTTAAATCTTAAGTTTGTTTTCTTTAGTGCCTACTGTATGCACTGTTACGTAGACCCGGGAAGTCAGAGGCATCATTCCAGACCCTTTTCATTTTACTTTTCCTCTGAGAATTATTGCATGGCCCCTCTCCACTCCTGTTCTTTCTATATGAGATCCATTGCCTTGCATAGTCTCTGACTTACACTTTTAGCCGAGTATTTTTCTCCTCCCTCCTTTACTAGGAACCTATCTGCTTAATCATTCCCAGCATCTTCAGTCAAATGACCCTTTCAGACATTGGAGAGCCAGTATTTTCATGCTGTGAAGAAGAGAAGGCTACTAATAACGCCCTTCCATTTTCCTTGCTTTCCTGACACTGAGTTGCCTTCTAGCTATTTGGATTGAGGGGCATAAGAATTTGTCCCTGCCCTGCTCAGCTCCATTCAGAACAATAGTTAGGCTGCAATAAGTCATGTGACTGGATTGGGGACTTTCTATTGTTAACAAGGCAGGACCCACTTGATTGAAAAATAATATTCCTTGAAAAGGGGGAACAATTTCCCTACCTCCAGATCTAATTTAGAGCTTGGAATAGAGAAGGTTTGATGTTGTCTTGGACCCTCAAGGCAACTGAGGAGCAGATACTGTTAAAAAGGAACATGGCTAGGACTATGTCTAAGAGGGCTAGAAGCAGTAGATGAGACTTAAGCCACATGTCTTCTCTCTTCCTCATCTCTCCTGGAGGACAGAATAGCAGCCTTCTTCCTTTTTTTTTTCTTCTATTCCTGGAGCTCAGGTCATCCAGGAGAACCATGGTTTATCATCTCTACAAAGAAGCCCACAGAGCTTCTGGTAACCCAATAGTAGGTAGAAACACTATTCTCTCTACCTGGCTGACAGTAAAACTCATGTATGTTCACTTCTGCTCTCTCCACAAAGAACTGGGAATTCCAGGTGGCCTTGGGCCAAGGCAGGTCCAACTGGACCAAGGAAAGTAAATCCATCCCCATTCTTCTCTCAGAAAATCAGGAGTCATGTTCCTGCAGGGTTACTATTCAGAATTATACTCTCAAATAGAAGAAGCTATTTTGATGGATTTCTTTTAAAACTTTTTTTTCATTTTCATTTTAACAAACACACACAAAAACAACATTTCCATTTACAAAGTAGAACAGAAAAGAGAGTGTATATATGAAACTTTGAATCTCTGTTTTGTACAGCTTGAGCTTTTAAAAATAGGCACAAAAATTCACATATTGCTTTCAATTTCAAGCTATCTTGCTTCATTGAAACTTGTGTTTCCTTCAGAACTTTCTTCTGGTTCCCTTTGTGCCTTTTTAAAAATGCTTCAATGATCCTATTTTCTTATTTTTGGTACAAGGATGTGTGTGTGTGTGTGTGTGTGTGTGTGTGTGTGTGCGCGCGTGCGTGTGCGCGCACCCGTGCGCACGCTATTGCTTTGTTATTTTGCCCACGTAGGTTACACATGTCCACATGGGTCTGTCTAGATGTGGCTCAAAGCGAAGCAAGAACAGACATCTCCAGCATCTCCTCCTCTCTCCCTTCTCTGGAAAGAGAAGCAAAACTCTACTCTCTTCAGAGAGATGGACTACCAGGCTAGAATTATATCTATCTGCTCCCTAAAATATCATTAGTATAGGGGAAATCATTTTTAGGTTCTATCTGTATTCCTGATCACAAGCCCTTAACAGTAAAGGAGAGTCTCAAGGTATATAACCAAGACTTGACCCCCTTCCCAGCAGACGCCAGCACCACAATAAACACCCATAGCAAATAAACCCATTTACCCAAACCAGGGGTGGGGAACCTGAGGCCTTGAGACCACATGTGCCCCTCTAGGTCCTCAAATGCAGCCCTTCGACTGAATATTCAGCCAGGCTCTGCAGGTTCCCCACCCCTGACCCAAGCAGATAGCAAACAGAAACCAGAGAATGTCCACAAGAGAAGGAGCTTTCCCTTTGAGTGAGAGAAGTCAGCTCGACCAAGAGAGAGAGGCCCAGATCTCACCCAAGGGGAAAGTCCCTGAAGTCTCTAATATTGCAAGCCAGACATAATAATGCTTGCCAGCTCCCTCTACATGCTGGTGTCTTCCCAGAGTCTTTCTCCCATTAGGGACCTGAAGAGAATCTGGAATGGCATGACTTCTCTGGGAGCCAGAAGAGACCAGATCTCTCTTCTCTACAGCTCTCACCAGCTCCGCCAGCCTCTCACATAGCATTGAGCAGTCAATCTTCACTGATAGGGACAGAGCACCATACAATTGGCCCTTTGAACCAAGGGTTACATTGGCAATACTATCAGTAGCTCCCCTCTATATTGATGGATTTCTGTACTTATACTAGGCTAGACATTCCCACAAAAAAAGCTAAGCTCTTACTATTCACCAATAAGCAGTGAGACTGGAGAGAGGGAAAGGAGCCAGGAAGAAGGGAGCAGCGGCACCTGAGGATCAGAACAAAGCCCCGAGAGACTTGTGCTCACCTTTGTGGTGGACATACCCATACTGCTGAGTTGGGGGCAGCACGCAGAACGGCTGGAAGAGGGACGATGGTGGGAATGGTAGGAATAATGGTGCCCACGGTAGGTGATGTCTCCCAGGTTTCCTACATGATGAAACAAGAATAACCAAAGTAGACTCAGGCACATCACGTCACGAGAGTCTCTGACAAAGAAGGTGACTGGGGAAGCAGCTGGACTGAACTAGAACGTTCTTCCAGATTCCTGTCTGAGCAGGAAGCTCTGGCTCCTTACCCCTGGGCCCCTGAAACTACTTTCCTCATACCTGACTCTTCATCAGTTCTCATTGCCATCTCTCCCTCTGGCCAGGCCATGGAAGCCCACATCAGTGGCTTAGAGCTGGAGGACTGATTCCCAATTACACAATTGGAGTTGCAAAGAGCCTCAAAATCTATGGAGCCCAGGTCACCTCGTTGCAAGCAGGAGAGATGAAAAGAGAAGACCCTGAACTCACTGTGGAAGTAGAGTGGGGAAACCTCCACCCTCACTAACCTAATGGTGATTTTTTGTTTGTATTTTAAATACTAATACCTTAGGTCCAAAGTTAATAAACAGTATGTATGGGTAGGGCAGCTGGGATGGATACAGTGGATACAGCACCCAGCCTGGAGTCAGGAAAACCTGAGTTCAAATCCAGCCTCAGAAACATACCCGGTTTGCCTCGGTTTCCTCATCTCTAAAATGAGCTGGAGAAGGAAATGGCAAACCACTCCAGTGACTTTGCCAAGAAAATCCCAAATGGGGTCACTGAGAGTCAGCCACGACTGAAATAACTGAACATCACTAAGAACACTTGTGGGTGAGTGTACTAATGCTTCAGTGCTATATTGAGGTATATTATTGACTAAAATGACTTTTGAGACTAACCTGTTACCCTAACCACCTTTTATAACCTTTGTTTCTTTGGATTTCAAGTTCTAAATAATTAACTTTAAACAAGACATGTTGATGGCTTTTGTTTTTACATCATAGTCATTTCTAGATATATTCCATTCTATCTGGCCTCCCTTATAACAAACAAGCTAACAAACAAACAAAAAAAGAACAAAAACAGATAAGCAAAACAACAGACACAGTGGCCGCTGACAGTGTACATACCATTCTGTACCAGTAGTCTCCTTCCCCCGTACTGAAAAGAGGGACATGCTTCTCTGGAACCAAGATTGGTCATTATAATTATTCAATTATTCCTCATTCAACTTTATTTTAAAAGCCACATCTATTCAACCTCTTTATTTTATAGATAAGGAAACTGAGTATCAGAGTGGTAAGGGTACAATGACTTACCTGAGGTCACCTAGGAAATAATTTTCAGTGGGAGCCAGGGGGAGGGGAGACTTGTGATTTCATCAGCGTGGAGAATCCCAGGGTGGAAACAGCCTCCAAATGCAGATTGTCAACTTGTCCATGGCAACTGCCGCAGTCATTTCCAAGCTGTTCCACCTATACTCTGCCCAGCCTCTTCATCTTCCTTATACCTCTCCTGCTGGAAGCTTGGACTCTCTTCTTTGACTATGGGCTCTGATTTGTGAGCTTTTACCTGGAACCAAGCAATGATATTACTTTCTCGACATTTCCAAACCACGGTTCATTAGTACACTGTCCCCTTTCCAACTTTACCTATTCTCTTCCCCTGCTAGAATACAAACTGCTTGCTTGTATTTGTACTCCCAGGACGTGTACACCCATGCCTGGAACATAGAAGTACTTAATATATGCTCCATCATTCATTCAATTACATAGTTGGAGACAGGTCCCCAGATACTATGTTTAAATGAGCTGCCCAGGGTCACACAGCCAGGAGCAAGATTTGAACCCAAGTCTTCCTAATTCCAAAGCTGGCCCTCTATTCCCTGCACCATTTATTAATGACATTCATAGAGGGCTTTGAAATTTGGGAAGCCCTTTATATACGTCATCCCATTATAGCTTCACAGCAACCGCATGGGGAAGGTACCATGGTCATTATTGTCCTCATTGGCTGATGGCTCCAGAGCTGGAAAGGGACTGCAGAGACCATGAACCCTCCTCCTTCATAGGTGAGGAAACTGAGGCTTAGAAAGGTGGACTGACTTACTTGCTCAGTCACACAGCCAGCAGGTCTCAGAGGTAGGATTTGAACCCAGTCCTTCCTGACAACAAGTCTGGCTCTCTCTTCTTTGTACCATGCCTCTAGAGAGCAAATAAACCAAGATGCTTTCCCAGGCCAGCCTTTTCATCTCTAACTTTTGAGCTGGAAAACCTGAAGCATAGTGGTAGCTGCTGCCAGCTCCATCAACGTGGATTTTGTTAACACTGGTCCAAAGGTAACAAAACAGCAGAAGTGGGTGTGTATGCCTGAGCAGCTCCCCCAGGGCTGGATGAAGTCATGCTTTAGCTGAGCCTCTGCCTCACTGGCTGTGCCCCATGCTCACTCATCTAATTGCCCTTCACAGAATTCTGTTTCTACCATCAGTGGAAGTGACATACTCTTGCCATGTCAGAGATCTACTCTGAATGATAAAAAGTTAGAGCAAAGACCAGTTTTCCTTAGGGTTGCCCATTCCTCTCTGCTTTATTGGCCTAGAGGGATTTATCTGGGGCAAATAGCATCTCTGGGAACTTCAGCTCTTCTGGAGCTCCTAATGAAGCAACCTGTTCCCTATCGTGAGATGAACTCCTTCCGTGTCTAGGATTTTTAGCTGCTTCACAATAACCACAGACTGCTGCCACTGCCTTGCTGAAGAAGGGCCCTACCTTACCACTCTGCCCCATGATTCTGCCTGTTTTGACTGGCAAAGGAACACCCACATGTCCTCACATTTGTCTGTGTGATTCAACAGACACCACTCCCCAAGAAACCAGTTGGTGAATTTCTAAGCACTCCATCTCACTTGTCCTAATTCTCCCTGAAATCATAGGTCCTTGACATATTTACCTAGCCTCCCCATAGTGGGCAGAATCATCTTCTTAAAGCACAGGGCTGATGGCATCAGGAAAAGACAGTGTGCCACAGTGGATAGGGCACTGGTCTCAAGAGTCACGAAGATCTAGGTTTAAATTTGGCCTCAGATATTTACTAATTTGTGTGACTCTGGGCAAATTACTTCACCTCCACTCCTCAGTTTCCTCATTCATAACATGGAGATGATGATGATAATAGCATTGACCTTTATAGGATTGCCGTGAGAATCAGATGAGATAATGTCTGGAAAGCACTTTGCAAACCCCCAGGTACACTATCAACCTCAGATATCATGGTACAGTGCAAAGAGCATTGACTCAAGAGTGAGAGGACCTGGGTTTGAATTCTGCCTCTGAAACTTACTACTTTTGTGACCTTGGGCAGCCACTTATCTCCCTGATCGCAATTTCTTCACTTTGAAGGGGGGGCTGGACTAGTTGGTTTCTGAGGTCCCGCCCTACCTCTAGATAATAATAATATCCAGCTTTTGTACAGAGATTTAAGGTTTGCAAAGCACTCTACATATGTTAACTCATTTGATCTTTACAACAACCCTGGGAGGTAGGTGCTATTATTACCCCCTTTTACAGATGAGGAAATTGAGGCTGAGAAGGGTTAAATAATTTGCCCAGAGGCACACAGCTAGTTAGTGTCTAAGGAAGAATTTGAACTTAGATCTTCCTTACTCGAAGTTCCAAGTTCTAACCACTGCACCATCTATAATCTTATAAATACTGTTTTTTCACTGATTGAAATGTATGATAGGAAAAGACGATGGGGCTGGCAACAGATGACAAGTGGGCAGCCTGAGCCTGTCAAAGTCAGAAGAAAGTGAGGCAAGCCTTCAACACACTGTCTGGAGCCTATGTAGGGAACTTTTCAAAAGACCACAGGCAAGAGGATGCTGGAAATGCAGGAATGGGGGGGCCTGGGATCTGCATCACTGGAGAGAATATCCACATTGATGTGATCACAGATCTGCTTGAATATTTTATTATTGTGTCACTCTCTTGTTCAAAAAGCATCAGTGGCTCTCCACTACTTGCAAGATAAAACACAGACTCTTCAGACTGGTGTAACCGAAGCCCCAGGGCATTGATCTGACCAATGAGGAGACAGTCCCATTTTGGTGGACCCAGGAGCTTGGGTTACAATGACCCTGAAGGCCCTTTAGAATCTGACTCCAGCCTATGCCTTTCAGTCTTACTTTGCTCTACTACGGCTCATGTACTCAACATACCAGCCAAATTGGGTTCCCACCTGTTCCCCCTAGTTTGGCCTATTGTCTTCCACCTCAATGAATTTGCACCTGGAACATACTCACGCCACCCTCAGCCTGTTGAAATATTTCTCTTCTCTCAAGGCCCATGTCAAGTGCCACCTCCTCTATGAAGCCTATTCTCCTAATTAACCCTCAAAGTTACTCTAAGTTAATTTCGTGTGGCAAAACTTAACATGGCTCTGAAGAGACTTGAAAATATCAGAAGCAGCATCATTAGTTACAAATTTACTCATTTCTACTCTCTTTTTTTTGGCGTCTCAACACTGAAATTGTCATATTCATGGTGCCTTCACTGGAAACCTTCATGCTTTGCATCTAGGCAGCGTGAGATTGTGAACTTTTCTGAGCCCCATTTTTCTCATTTCTAAAATGAGGGAGCTGGAAGAGAATGATCTCTTAGATGCTTTCCAGGACCCTTAGTTGCTTAGGCAAACCTCCTGGCTGCAGTCAATACAACTACAGTAAATAAATAGATAAAATCTGAGATATTCTTACAAGAGTATATGTGTCTGTGAAGACAGAAAAGAAAGGAAAAAGCCAATGCAGAGCTATGGTTGGGAGATGGCCTCTCAACTGGCGCCCAGCCAATAGTTTAATTCTCTTTGTTGGACCCAACCTGACCACTATACTCAAAGACACTGTGGAATTACTTGCAGTCTTCTTCCTAGTCTGAGCTATTTAAGGCTAATTAGTATGTAATTAGAAATAACCACAATAGTTGACTTTTATAGAATGCTGTTAAGGTTAACAAAATACCTTACATACATCTGTATATCTGTACATATCCATAGTGGATAAAGAACCAACTGTGAAGCCAGGAAAACTTGAATTCAAGTCTTTCCCCTGACACATACATGCTGTGTGACTCTGGGAAAGTCATTGACCTCTCAATACCCTAGGCTAGTCTCTTAAAGGTTGCTGACCTATAGAAAGTAGTGACCTGCATTGGTAGAGGAAGCGTTCTCATCTTAGAGTTACCTGCATACATCATCTCATTGATTAGTGGGCTAATAGTATGGGGCTAGACCTGCCTAAATCTGAAGAGGTTCAATACCAGGTTAGCCACAAATTGCTAGATATTTAGTCCAAGGCACCTCTTGAAATCTATCTACCAACTTTTAAAATTTTTTAAATTAGTTTATTTTGAATTATCAACAATCACTTCCATAAGCTTTTGAGTTTTAAATTTTTCCCCCCCTCCCTCCTCATCTCCCTCCCCAACCATCTATCAACTCTTGCAGACCTTGTTTGTTTGAAGAACTTCCTGGCGTAAGGCACTTGCCAAGAAAGCCCATTTCGCTTTGGATTGTGCTAATGTCGGGGAAGTTTTTGCTTATAACAAGCCTAAATTTGCCTCTGAAATAGCTGCTCTTTGCTCCTGGTTTTGCCTTATGGGGCCAAGAAGAACATGTTCAATCCCTCTCCTATGAGATAGTCCTTCACATACTCAAAGACAGCTGTCACATCATGCTCCCCTGTAGTTCTTCTTTCTTTCAGCTGCTAGGACAATCTGATAAGTTGAAGCCAGATTGTGAAGGGCCTTAAATTCCAGACCAGACTCTATATTTTACCTTATAGCCAGTGGTGAAAAATGGAAGGCTATTGATCAGGGAAATGAGATGTTTAGACGTGTGCACTGGGAAAATTATTTTCTCAGTTGTATAGAGGAAGGATTAAATTAAAGTCAAGAATGATCCACCTTCCTTGGGCAGGACATATGGTTTGGCATTAATAACTCTCTTCCTTCAAGCGATATGCAACATTCATCTTGTTATTAAATGTGCTTTCTAAGTCCTCTCTAATCTCTTATAAGGCATGGAATTTAATGCAACTGGTAGTACCAGAATGCAATAAAGCAAACCCTATCACTCAGTAGGATTTATACACTTATTGTGCATAATATCATTAAAACCTTTGTGATTCTTACCTCCTGGACAGAAAGTAAACCCTTATTGAATATCACTTTTACCAAATAGTGCTTAATTAAACCTTTTTCCTACCTACTGGACCTCTAGTTCAGTGGAGCAGATCTGTAGCCCCTCTGGTTTCAGGGCAATTCAGATGACAGCAGGGTCACAAGATCCTAGGATTACAGATTCAGAGCTGTGAGAGACCACAGAGTTCCTCTAGTCCAACACCCTCATCTTAGAGAGATGAAGGAGGGATTTGCTCAACATCACAGGAATGGCAGAACAGGGATTTGAACTTGGGTCTTCTAACTCTGAATCCAACACTTTTTTCACTACATACTGCTGTTACTAATTCCAGCCAAATCCGATTACTCACTGGTGCTGAAATGGACATTTCTACCTTTTCTGGTCATTCAAATAGACCATCCTCTTTGCCTAGAATGCATTCCCTCCTCAACTCTACCTCTCAGCCCCAGTTCTACCCCTTCCATGTAGTCTCCCCTCAGCACTTCAGCTGCCATTGCTGTCTCCCTCTTCAAATTTTCTTAGAGAATTTACCTTCCTCCTCTACCATACTCTGTCTTCCACTATACTCATGTGTGTTCATGGCATATTTCCCTAATAGAATGTAGGCTCTCTGAGGGCAGGGACCATTTCATTTTCATCTTTATAACCCCAATCCCTAGCACAGTGCCTAGAACATGGTAAGAGCTTAATAAATGTTTGCCAAATGAGCCAATAGAACATAAGCTCCTTGAAGACAGAAACTTTCATTTTCATCTTCTTTCCACAGTCTTGCACATTGTAGGTATTTAATAAATGCTTTGTTAAATTGAATTGAATTTGAGAAGGTATGGAAAGGAGAATAGGCTGTAAGCCTCAGAGTTACAAACCAAAGAGCTGGAATTACAGTCATATGTCAAGTGAGGCACATTCCAGGAAACACTTACAAGAATCCCTGAATGGGTGTTGCCTCAGTTAAACCGAGAACTGTTAAAGAATTTAGCTTGAAAACGCCAAGGTCTCCCACTGCATCCTGGGCCACCTCCAGTCATCCTGATCTATATCTGGCCACCATACCCAGCTGGCTCCAGAGAAGAGAGTGAGGCTGGGGACTTTGCACCGCCCCCCCTTCCTCACTGTAATCCAATTCCCTCACGTGTCATGGCATCACCTTCCTGATGTCATGGTCCTCTTCAAGAATGCAGGACAAACAACAACAATAAGAATAGACTAAGAAGGCCAGAATTAGCGAAGCTCAGTCAGGAAGCACTGTTGCCCGAGTTTGCTCTAAGCTTTCATTCCACTCCCTCTCCTGAAAGTCCTCTGCTTCATGAAGCAAGTCCAGGCAGCTTTCTTGTTTTCCTCAGAAGCCAGGATCTATCCGTCAGCATCTAACCCTGTATGACTATTACAGGTCCTTAATTCTGTATCCCTTTTTCCCATCATCTTACACGGCCAGGAATTAACTTGAAAAATAGAGCAATTCAATCCCACCAAGACAGCTGCTCTCTCATAAAGATAGTTGTGGATGAAACCCATCTCAGGCCTTCCTTGTGAGTGGAGTTTTCTGTTGGGGGTTGAACAGATTGACTAATGAGTCCAAGGACACCAGCCACAGAATGTCCCTGCTCCAGGAAGTGGACAATAGGATGTGGTTCCAGGAATGCTCTGGAGAATTCTTTTATTCTCTTTTTGTTGCCTACCAGGGGCCCAAATATCTAACTAAAGTTGCTCTGTGATTCTGGATGTATTTTCAGACTGTTTTGAAAAGTTGTAGTAAACACATCCTGTGCTTGCATCCCCATGCCCTATGCTTGGTATCTATTTTGCACAAGCTTTATGCTTACTTATCTGTGTACCTGATCTCTCTTTCCAGTAGAATGCAAATTTCTTGAAGGGAGGGACTTGAGTGTTTTTTTCTTTGTATTCCCAGTGCCTAGTATGGGAGGCACTTAATAATGCTTGTTAAATTGAATTGAAATCAGATGCACATATTCCATTACTGTTTTTTTTTAAAAGTCTCTCCTCTGTGCACCTATAAAAAGTAAACAGATTATTTTCTATTTGAGATAGGTTACATTGTTGGACCCTGAAGAAGACTAGGGGAATGAACTGATTTGATTTGATTCAACAAACACTGAATGCTAGGCTCTGGGATTACAAAGACAAAAACAAAATCGTCCCTGCCCTCAACTTCCGTTTTCCTAGGGGAATATCACAATACATAGATGAGCAAATACAAAGTTTATACAAAGTCATTACACAGTATCAGATATGGAGGTTCAACTATGAAAGATATTTTTAACCATAATGGCAAACGCAAAGCAGTCTCTGCCTTCAAGAATCTTACGTTCTACTTAGTGACCTCTCAGGGTCCATCTGTTTCTGATTCTTGACCCCATGACTGTTAAAGTGGTTCATTTTTAAAAGGAAAACAAAGGATCTGTATTGCCTGAAAATACAGCCCTGGCAAAGGCAGCTCTCTACTCAGAAATGAGGTCAGCGCCTTCATGTAAACAAGTCATTATTAGATGACGAGACAGACACCGGAATGAACACCACAGAAGACTGCCAACATCTGAAATCTAATAAATGCAGTGATGAAAAGGAACGTCAGGGTGACTTTATGTGGCACCTCAGCATAGGTTAAAAAACACAGTTCCGACTGTTAGATTAAACGGGCATTTTTCTCTTTCTTCTTCTGTGTCATGATCCACATCTCATCTAGGTTGTACTTCCAAACTTTTGGACCCCAAGTGGGCACTGCTGGCGT
This sequence comes from Phascolarctos cinereus, assembly GCF_003287225.1. NCBI lineage: Eukaryota > Metazoa > Chordata > Mammalia > Diprotodontia > Phascolarctidae > Phascolarctos > Phascolarctos cinereus. Next base: position 22,463,117 of record NW_027555514.1, on the reverse strand, counting down.
TTCTCTGAGAACTCTGAAAAGGATTGCTGATGCCTTCAAAACGAACAGAACAAACCATCAGAATCCTTTCAGGAAGAGAGATTCCAACCCTGAAGCAGAATCACTGAAAACAGGGTAAAAGATTTCTGGAAACATGGAACCCGTGGGGGTTCAGAGGATGGTCAGGAGTCAGTTCAATACAATCAGAGGAGCAGAAGATTGCTGGGTCTGAGGGCTAGCTTTTCTCCAGAGTCCGGAAGACCTGGGTTCAAGTCTGGTCCCTGATATACATTGTCTATGTGTCCCCTGGTGAGTCACTTCACTTCTCAGTATCCTAGGCAACTCCCTAAGACTAATTTACGGAACAGTTGCCATTCTGCATTGGCAGAGGATGCCCTGCACCAGTGCCATGACACCTCTGCTCCAAAGTGAAAATGGGCTTAATAATAGATAGAGTTGCCTCCTTGGGTCACAGTGAGGGAAGAGTGTTTTGTTTTGTTTTAACCTTACTGCACTATCTCAGTAGGAGCTGATGTTATTACTGCCTGTGTGACCTTGGGCACGTCTCCTGCCCTTTGTTAAAAAGAGAGGGCTGGATTAGACTCGTGGTGTCAAATTCAAATACTCCAACAGGAGTGGGTGCCACTGATCTGCACATGCGGACGCCTGCAGGGCCACTGCGCTTTAAAATGAGATGTTGTATTTTCTATTTATTTTGTTAGCTATTTCTCAATTCCATTTGAATCTGGCCCAGACTGCCCTCGGGCTGTTGTGACCACATGGTTAACAGCTCTGGACCTCTGAGGTCTCTCCCAGCTCTGAATCCCAGGAGAACCTTTCCCACCTTTTAACCACACTAGCCTGATAGTCATTAGGGGCACCCAGTCTGGAAAGGTGTTTAAAGCCAAATTGTGAACGGCCTGAAATCACAAGTCTGGGTTCAAACGGGTTGCCAAAGCCATCAAGCATCTTTCAACCGACTGAAAGGCCCTGTGCCTATGAAGCAGCCTATGAAGCCCTGCTTCTCTTGGGCTGCTGGTCCCAGACCACCCACCCTCACCAAGCAGGGCACATACATCCAGGGCAAAGAACAGATAATCTCTGCCCCAGGTGGATCAATACTCCCACAAGCCACTGTTCTATGCTTGTGAACCTGCCTGGGCTGCCCTCCAGGGTACTGCTCCACCCAGCCCACTTCACTCAGAGTCCGCAAATTCTCCGTTTCCTCTTGTCCATAGGGAATCCTTGGGCATTGCCACCTTCCTTGACCTGCCCATTTGAGCTAAGACATCTAGCTATAATCTCCAGGTTAGCTGTTTTACTTTGCCCAGAGATTAAGAACTGCTTTTGGGCATTATCTAAGAACCACCACGTTTTCTCCCTGTTCCCCTGCCTCCCTCAGTTCTATCTACAGAGGCCTTACTACCCATCTGTCCTCTTTTGCCTTTAAAAAGCAGTATGGCTCAGTGGGTAGATCACTGGGCTTGGAGTCAGAAGGGCCTGTTTCCTCAGATTCCTCTTCCTAGCTATGTGACCCTGGACAAGTCACTTCACTGTTCTGGACCTTCATTTTCTCATCTTTCAAGTAAGAGGATTAAATCTGACCTTGAAGGCTCCTTTTAGCTCTATACTGATGTCCCCATGACTGTGATGACAAGGGTTCTTCCCTGTCCTCAGGACTTACAGCGCTCACCATGTGCTGACTCCCAAGCCATGATCCCTTAAAATCGCTGGCAACAAGTGTGGGGACAGAGGAGTCCAACTGGGATGTACCAGAGATGAATATCTCATCCCCAGTAGGGCAGAAATGGGCACTGGAATCCGTCTCTTCTTTCCTGACTTCAGTGCCGGTGCGCTCAGGTCGCACTGGCCCTGCCTTTACCAGACTTACACTGTATTACGTGGCACAGGAGAGAAGTAGAAGATGGTAAGTTTCCCCAAAGCTCCTGGAACAGCTCAGCCGTGGTGATCCACGCACTTCTCCTTTCTCTCCTGGTGTTGTGGGCTGCTCTGACTGCTTTATCTCCAGGAAGGTACTCCGGAGGGCTGACACTGTGTCTTTTACGGTCCAGGCATGGTCAGATTCCACATGATCAGCACAGCATGACAGCCAGAACAGGGAGAACTTCAGGGATGGGGGGTAGGGAATCTGAGAGCTGATATAGAGATTCTGCAGATTCTGCTTCAAAGGCAGAAAGGAGGGTAAAAGTGGTAAGAATAATACCCTTCTGAGACTATCTGCAAACACGAATTTAATCATTTGTACTTAATGTGTGTCCTTTGTATGGGCTCTAGATGTAGAATTCTCTGAAACCATTTATTCATTCAAGAAACATTTAAGAAGCACCTGCTATGTGCCGAGCACTGTGCTAAGCGCTGAGGATACAAAGAAAGGTAAAAGACAAGCCCTGCTGGTAAGGAATTCAGTTTAATGGAGGTAGGGAAGGGAAAGGAAGAAGCATTTCTAGAGCACCTACTATGTAGCAGGGACTGTGCAAAGTACTTTGACAAAAACAATCTCCTTTTATAAGTACCATTTTGTCAAATTATACAATATATTAAATAATCATACAGTAATTATTATCACTCCCATCTTAAAGGTCAGGAAACTGAGGCTCAGAAATATTCAGTGACTCCCCCATAATCCCACAGCAAGTAAGCATTAGAGACGAAGTTTGAACCCAGGTCTTCCTGATGCCATCTTCCATTACCCCACACTGTTGCTCAGCGGTCCCACACCATGCCTCTATTACTTTGTACACACTTCTTTGACTTTGAGGATCTTTCTCTTTCCTTCCCCCTCTGTGTATCCAAATTCTGCAGATTCTCCAAAGCCCAGTTAGATTCCCAATCTCCTCCAGGATGTCACCTCCAATGAGTCCATGCTAATCTCTCCCTTCCCCGAGTGCCTAAGAAAGACAGTACAGTGCAGGTTGGAGTTTTATGCATCAGTTTTATCTTTCCAGCTAAAGTGTAAGCTCTTTAAGAGGCCCAGACCACATAAAATACTTTATACCACTTTACAGTGCCTAGCACAGTGCTTCATTCTTATTTGGTGTTCAATAAATATTTATTGGTCAGTTGACTTATTAAATCACCTTCTCATCAAAGCTTCTGTTGGTTCAGCTAACTTGGTTTAGAGGACCATAGATTTAATGCTGGAAAAGACCTTAGAAGCTTCCTAGTCTGACTCCCTCATTTTATAGATGAAGAATCTAAGTCCCAGAGAACTGATCTGCCTTGCCCAAGGTCACACAGGTAGGAAATGATTGAGGTAGGTTTTGAACCCAGGTCCTTCTGACTCCAAATATAGTGTTCTTTCCACTGTACCACATTTATTTAAGGGCTCAACACAGACCTTACCATCCATTCACTCACCACCATCAAAACCACCTCCACGTATGGAAAAGGGTCTTTCTTCGTGCCTCCCTCTTTCCTTGGCGAGGTAAGGGCCTACGGATGTGGAACGTTGTATAGGTTGTCAGACATGGTCACTCTGTTAGCTCGTTTTGCTTAACTCTGGTTCTTTATTAAAAGGGAAGGTTCACATGAGGGCTGGGGCATAGAATGAGAACTATATCAAGAAATGACTGTGACGTATCCATATTTTCAAAAAATGAGACTTCTATTCATATTTTCTATTTGTATCATTTCTATTCTATTCACACTTCTATTCAAGTACATTATAAAATGCATTTCTGAAGACTATGAAAAGTCTAAGCACAAAGTAGGCACGGATTCCTGCATACATACCCCCCAAAAAAGAGCCGTGAGAAAGAAGACTTCACCTTTTCAGGGAGATTGTTCATTCAATCACCTTGAATTTTCCAAGGAGAGGCTCTCCTAAGAGTTTAAAGGAATGCTCATTCATGGTCCTTTGTTCCTAATCCAGCATAAAGCTGATTTCTCTTGTGTTTTGCCCTCAGGACCAATGTGGCAAATCCTAGTTTGAATTACATCTCTATTTCTTTTCCAAGATGAAGCCAGTCTGCCTCTTCCCTCCCAAATCCGCAGAGAACTGGTTTGCCAAGTTGTGGCTCTGATGTCATTCGGAGAGACCGCCAGGTTACTATGACAGATGAAAATGCATCCTTTGTGTTTCCCTCCAGACTGAATGGGAAATGTTCCTTCAAATTCGGGAAAAGGGTATGTACAAACCTAATTTTCAAGAAAGTCTAAAAGACAGTTTAGTCTTATCCTGCTTGACTTCAGGGGGCAAAACCAGGAACAGTGAGTAGAAGTTGCAAAGAGGCAGATTTAAGCTTGATGTCAGGAAAGACTTCTTAAAAACGAGTGCTGCCCAAAAGTAGAATGGTATGCCAAGGGAGGCAGTAGGTTACCTTTCATTGGAAGTCTTTAAGTAAAGGCTACATGACCCCTTGTTACAGAGAGGAGTATTTTTCTGTGGTTTTTTTTAATTAATTTTTTTTTTGAGAGGAGCATTTTTCAAGTCCTGGTTGGAATCCATTAGATTGTAAGCTCCTTGAGGGCTGCCGAGTGGGAGAGGGTAAGCAAGGGGAATACCATGTGTCTATGAGCACATGGTGACTCTGTTTATTTTGTGATTGTTCTTTCCTGATTTTAGGCAACTCAGTATCTATAACTGTCCATGTTATAACCTTGTGAGCTCTGGAAAGTCACAAAATAATTATGCCAATAATAATTAGCATTTATATGCTGCTTTAAGGTTTGCAAAGCACTATACATGTGCATGTATGTATATATAAATACACATACATATACATACATACATACACACACACACAGAGATATGTTATCTCCTCAGAGGTCTCATTAGAAACCAGAATCAGCAGCAGAATCTACCAGAGGCAGAACAATGACCAATAATGAGCTTTATTCCTGAAGACAGGTGTAGAAAGACAGTCACTGAGGACAGTGGTGGAGTCAGGGATTGGGACCCCACTTAAAGGACAGAAATGTTGGTTTAGACTCTATATAGACATCAATACTCAGAGCCTGTCAGAGAATTACACCTAAGGAGAATCCCACAAAGATTCCATGAAAGAAGAAAAGGATTTCCAGGGCCAGGAGTCAATATGTATCCCTTGGTCACATATATTCTCATTACCTTTGTACTTTCTGTTTGAGCCCACGTCCCCCAGGTACTTCTGTGCGGAGGGAGAAAGCATGTCCCCAGTTTGGGGGATATTGTTTTGTAATTACTGTACATGTTATGCTGTTTCAGTAAATCCCTTTTGTAAAAGCTACTAGGAGTCTACTGGTAAATTGATAATGGGGAATGCCATAAATGGGGGCTCACGAGTGACAGTACTAGAAACATCAGTATTTCAGAGTTATCTCTAGAATGCTGAAGAGCAGTCAGCCACCCTTTGGGAAACCAGCCCCTGTAAATCAAGCTGGAATTAGGGAAGTTTCCTAGAGGAAACACCACATTATCGACCATTAGATCTAGAACCCAAGCTCCAGTCTTGTGTTCTTTCAACCACTATAGAAAACCTCTCTTCTTCACTAATTAACCCTTCCCCTCTTCTTCCAAGAGAATGTTTACAACAATTTAAGCTCATCAAAAGAGTTATATAAATCAGGGCTTAAACACTTCTCACCCATGACTTAAATTCAGCACTATAGCAAAAGGTAATTTTCCCCTTTATGTCTTCAGTCACAACAATATAGCACAACATTAAGTCTTTAATGTGTATACCTAAAATGGCCCCAGTGAGAGGTATTACTCAGTGAAAATCTCTCTATCTTTATGCCTCTGGTCTCTTTGCATTTCACTGCCTTTCTCTTCTACCTGCTCTTTATCTTAATTGATATACAACATAGAGCTGAAATACATCATTTAGCATTTGACGTGTTTATTGAACAGGGTTTTAAGTCTCATGGTCTTAATTTAAATGCTAAATAAGTGGAGTATTTTATATTTATGTTTTTAAGCTAAATTACTTTGTTTTTATTTATGATGCCCTTGACTGATTTTCTGAGAGCTAATGGTGAAAACGAAAGTTAAAACTTTTTTTTTTTAATTTCCCAAACTCTAATTTCCTTGTTGCCAGCTAAACAACACTGGGCAAATTGCCATTATAGTGAGATGCATTTTAAATACAATCTATTGATCCAAGACAATTATCTGCCCTACACGGCCACAAATAAGCTGTACCACCATCATATAGAAACATAATTCCAAAAGTTAATTTATTACTTTGATTATTTGCCCAGCTAAAACAATTAGTTTTACTGGAAAATATAAACATTAAGGTATTGAAAACCTCCATTAAAATGGAAAAGCATGGAAGTCCTCAATTGGATTAACATTTTGCTGTTTTGTTGGTTTGCCTATAGAATTTAAAACACACAGTTTTGCATCATCATTTTCAAAACTATTGCCAAAAACTAGCAATGAAAGTGGGGTTTTTGATTATATGCTTAGGTCTATAGTTTCATCAATGCAGGAAACTCTATGTACCTCCATCCAGAGCTGCAGACCAGCAACTCGTCTGTAAGTTAATCATAAAGGGCTACCTGGAGCTCTGATAAGTTAAGTTATTTACCTAAGGTCACTGAGTCAGTATGTATCAAAGGGGAGACTTGAATCTGAGTCAAGTATGTGCTAGAGATGCAGAAAATGATTTTGTTCCATGCTCCCTTCTAGATCTGAAGTTCTACTATGTCTGAGCTTTTCTTCCTTTCCTTCTTTCCTTTTCTCTTCCTTCCTTCCTCTTTCCCTCTCTCCATCCTTACTCTTTTCTTTTTTTCTTTCATCATTTCTTTCCCATTCTTTCTTCCTTTCTTATCTTTCTTTTTCCCTTTCTCCCCTTTTCCTTCTTGCTTTCTCTCTTGTCTATTTGCCCATCTGCCTGCCTGCCTGTCTCTCTTGTGGATTTTGACCCTCATGTTCTACATCCTGCTTCCCACATCTGGACTTTGACCTCTGTGGCCCACATCCAGGTAAATGATTTTGACTCTTCCGCATGATGCTTTGAGCCTCTACCTATGCAGAAGCTTCTCAAACTTGGCATTGTTCCCTTCTTCAAATAAAGAATGCAACAGAATGCACCCAGCTTCAGTCTACAGCCAGCCCCAACCCTGGCTCCATCCACAGCTCAGGAGCCAGCAAAAGAGACACCAGAAGAAGAGGAAAGATAACCACAAGGGAATAACAACTCTTCCTTTAGGACCATGGAGGCATGCATTGTTATCAGTATGAAATACAGTACATAGCTTGACAAGGCTATGCACAGCTTCCATTTGAAGAAGGCAATCAAATAGTCTAGAAAGAATTGCCTGAAGAAATAGAGATGGAGAGGGGAAGACTTAGGGGTAGCGAAAGAATGTAATAGCTGCCTCTGAGTGTTTGAAGGTCTGCAAAGTATTCGTAAACTTCAAATACTGAAGGGATGTCATGGGAAGGAGACATTAGACTCGTGTTCTTTAATCCCCGAAGGAAGAACAGAAGCAGCAGCAGAAGATGAAGAGGCAGACTCCTATTATGTTAGAGGGAGTCCATTTCATCGATATGGGTATTGGTGCCCTCCCCTTCCCTTCACCCCCATCCTTTACACTCTGTGTTCTTGTCCATGCTTTCCCATGGACCTTCCTTGGAGGATCTACCCAATGTGCAGGAGGCCTTCCTTCCTCTAGTTCTCGGGTGACACCTCGTCTTCCTGTCCCCCGTCACTCTTACTTCAGCAGGGCGTCACCACTCATCTTACCTTTTGCCTTGCCGCAGGATTTCAATGACTCCGCAGGACAGAGTGAGCGCAGCTCTGCCTCACTTACATCCAATTCACCTGCAGGTCAAGGCTTGGCCCCTCCTGAAGTCACTGGTCCTCTTCGAGAACAAAGGATAACAACCACCACCATAATGCTTGCTTTATGACCTGACCATCTTCTTTCAGATCATAAATCACCTCACTAGACGGAATCTTACATTCTTACTGGTATCTTTGTTTTTCTGTTCACTTACATTTCCCACTACTGAGAGCCACCCCTGATAACAAAGAATCAAAAAGAGGAGAAAAGACAGACAGTTCAGCAAAACTAACCAACCTATAAAAAAATTCTGACATTATATATAATCTTCCATATGCACAGAACCTTCTTTGGGGCCAACCCTGGTCATTAAAATTTCACAGCAGCCATTGGATCACAGATGGCCTTAGAGGTCATAAAGTCATTTACAGAAGAAGAAATTGAGGCAAACAGGGGCTAAGTGACTTGCCTAGGGTCACACAGCTAGTAAGGATTGGTACCTGGGTGTTTTGGATTCAAAGTCCATCTTTCTATCCGACAGGCCACGGAGGATGTATTTTACAAGATGCCTACTTCAATTGAGTTCAGTTTTGATTATTTCGTTGCCTTCATTCTTTCAATTCATATTGTTACAGTCATGGTATATCTTGTTTGGCTGCTTCTGCTTATTTTATTTTGCGTCAGTGTGTAGGTCTTCCCATGTTTCTTTATATTCAGCATATTAACTGATTTTTTTTTCAGCATAGTAACATCCCGTTACCCTTACGTATGTACCCTGACTAATTAGCCATTCCCAAACCAAAGTGTGAGAGATGACCTCTCAGAAGTGAAGCCTTCTCAGGGAATCAGTGGTTCTTGTTAATACTTCTTGACTGTCGCTTTCAAAACCCTCCCCCGCTCAGACCCTGCTTTTAAATGCTTAGCAGAAAGAATAACCCTGCCCCCAACCTGAACTGCTTGCCCTTGAAAAGCTTCCCGCCTTTTCTTGCCTCTGGGCACATTTGTGTCTCTGTGTATAGATCCTACCCCGTAAAAGCCCAAGGGATAAGGGGAATGGGGGTTAGGGAGGAGGAACTCGCGTTAGGGTATAAACAAGCCTTGATTTCCATACCGAACTCGTCCTCTCCTGGCCCAAGATGCCGACTAAGAGGGTACCCTTTCTCATGAGAAAGCAATAAACTCCTTTCTACTTTCAAGGTATCTCAGTCTTTGTTTTTAATTTTTAGTAAGTGGTCTCTGTCCCACACAAAAGTCATCCGCTTTGTCTGTATAAGATCTTTAAAGTCACTTCTTCGAATTCAGCTCAAGCTCCGCCTTCTAAACAAAGCCTTTCTTGACCCCATATCCCCTGCCTCCCTTCAGCTGCTAGTGCCCTTCTCTAACTACCTTGAATTATGTATGCACATTTTTTCTTCCTGTTAGAATGGAAGCTCCACGAAGGCAGGGCACATTTCATTTTTTGTCTCTGTATCCTCAACCCTTAGCACAGTACTTGGCGTGTGGCAGGCATTTAGTATGTTTGTTGACTGACTGATTGTTCCCGCACATAAGTCACATAACTGGAAATATGCTTCGGCCCACTCACACCCCCTTCACAGCTGTCCACTGCCCTCTGGATCACCTATAATCCTGATCTGTGATGTGCCACCTTACCAAGAGGCTACCAGTGTTAAAAGGACAGGCTTTTGTGCCACATTGTAGCTTGGGAGTCATTCAAAGGTCTGGGCAATTTCCCAAAGGTGGTCCCGACCATTCTCTTCCTCCTCTTCAGTTATGAACCCAGATCACTGTCCAGCAGGGCAGCTAGGTGGCGCCATAGTGCACAGAACACTGGGCTTAGAATCAGGTAGGCTCATCTTCCTGAATTCAAATCCGGCCTCAGACACTTACTAGATGTGCGACCCTGAGCAAGTCACTTAACCCTGTTTGCCTCAGTTTCCTCAGCTATAAAATCAGCTGGAGAAGGAAATGGCAAACCACTCCAATAACTTTACTAAGATAACCCCAAAGACGGTCACAAAGAGTCAGACGTGACTGAAAACAACTGAACAACTGTTTTTTTTGGACAAAGATATTAACTGAGAAAACATAGCAAGAACAAAGTATAACCACCCCTCACCCCCACCCTGACGCTCTCATCCAGGGTCCACTCTGCGCTCTACCACCTTGCTCCCTGGGGCTCAATTTAAAGTGGTTGCTACTGAGTATCTGTCCTACTGCCTTCACATTGTGGCTGACCTAGGACCTCCTTGCCTGCAGGACAGGTTCATCGCTGTGGTGGGCACAATTCCTTAACTGTCACCATTCATTGGTTTCACAAATGGGGCTTCCCTTTGTTTCTCACGGGGGTTTCTGGCTGTCTTTGCTCCTGCTCCAAAGAAGAGAATAACCATTGTCCCATATAATCCCCCCTTGAGCTGGACTTAGACGTTTTCTAACATTAAGCTCTGATGTTGCAAAAATGCCAACCAAAAAATCTTAATGACTGTACCATGAACATGCTATTTATTCTAGATCACCTGGGCAACTATGTTGTTCCCATTTTAACAAAAGGGTCATGAACATATGACTTGACAACAGTAGAAGGCTTTCAGAATAAACCCTGGAATATTCAAGACAGAAGGGAAGGATTTGTTCTGTGAAGTCTGGATTCAGTCAAAGGGCTGCACTTGAGGACCTAGAGGGCCACATGTGGCCTTGAGGCTGCAGGTTTCCCCCTTTACTCTAGTCCAATATTCTTATTTTACTGAAGAGAAAACAGAAGCCCAGAGAAGTAAAATCATTTGCCTAATGCACAGTCAGTTAGTGATAGAATTTCCCTCTTGATACCCAGAGTACTCTGCTGCAATATCTCCCAGGTACGTGGGGCAGCTAGGTGGCACCATACTGCATGCAGCACTGGGCCTGGAGTCAGGAAGACTTCATCTTCCTGAGTTCAAATCTGGCCTTGGATACTTACTAGCTATGTGACCCTGGGCAAGTCACTTCACCCTGTCTGCCTCAGTTTCCTTATCTGTAAAATGAGCTGGAGAAGGAAATGGCAAACCACCATGGCATCTGTGCCAAGAAAACTCCAAATGGGGTCACCGAGAGTCTGACACCACCAAAATGACTGAAAAACCAACTGGTTGTTTTTTAATCTCCACTGAAAAGTGGATCTTAAATTTCCATTTAAAGACCAATTTTTATTGATGTCTTTTGCTTTAATTACATAATCATTCCTCAATACATCCTCCCCTGCTGGATACTCCTTTATAATGAAAGAGCAATTAAGCAAAGCCAATCACTGCAGAGCCCTCGAGTGACAGCACATGCCACATTCTGCACCCATAGTCTTCTATATCTCTATTAAAAGAAAGGAGAAGCGATTCATCTTAAAGTTTAATCGTTAACTGTGCTCATTCTCACATCAGGAAGTTAGCATTTTCATGTACTTACCTTCTTTATGAATAAAAGAATCTTTTTATGTGAATAAATCAGCCCACCATGTTGCTGAGTTGGGTTATTACTACAACCATGCCCTGCAGAAAGAGAATGTTGATCTATGAAGAAGGAAGCTGGCAGCTGTTGCTAACACATCTGACAAGAGCATCAGCCTCCCCCCCACCCCAAGATGAGTTGACCGCTTCCCCAGGCTATAAAACCAGTGCTGGTTTAAGTTTCTGGATTTATACGTATTTATAGCTGGACCTCATACTATGGAGCTGACTCTACTGTTGGGGGAATGAATGAGAGAGACTAACGACACTTGTATGGGCATAGCGGCATAAATGGGAAATCAGGTGAACGGGGTGGTTTTTCTCAGTTTGCATTCTCCTGTGCTGTGGGTGGGAGCCTCCCGGTGAGGGTTGTACTATAAGTTATAGGAGGTCTTAAGTAAACATTAAATGACAAGATCAGTGTTATGAGCAATGGATGCTATGGGACCAAGGGGGAGGAAGAATTTCTATGCTACAGGACCCGGACGGAGGAGTGAGGAGAGAAGAAAGCAACTGTCTCCAATGTTTAGTAGTGTTGGACTCATTGTGATCCCACTTATCCCAAGGTCACTTACTATTCCTGATGTTTTCTTGGCAATATTATTATTATTATTATTTATGGGATTTTCTTGGCAAAGATACAGGAATGCGTTGCTATTTCTTTCTCCAGGGTCCCCATTTTACAGCTGAGGAAAATGAGGCAAACAGAGATGGAGTGCCTTGCTCAGGGTCACAGAGAGTGTCTCAGGCTGGATCTGCACCGAGGTTCTCCTGAGATGCACTCCAGGCCCAGGGAGCTAGCTGCCCGTCCCTGATTTTACAGAGCTTTGTAAGAGGGTCAGGATGTCAACAGATGATGGATAACTTAGTAAGCACCTGCTATGTGCTAGACACTGTCTGAGCATTTTAAATTACTATCTCATTTGATCCTCACAACAACCCTGGGAGACAGGTGCTGTTGTTATTCGCGATTTACAGATGAGGAAAGTGAGGCAGACAGAAGTCACGTGCCCAGGATCACAGAGGTAGTGAGGATCAGAGGACAGATTGGAGCAGAGATCTTGCCCAGTGCTCTGTGCACTCTGGCGCCACCTAGCTGCCTCTGGGTGGAGGTTTCTGTTTTTGTTCTTAAGTTAGATCCCCTTGGGAATGGTGAAGAACACTCAGCTATGGACAAAGATCTAGGGTCTTCAGTGAGGGTGCTGGATCAAGATAGAGAAAAGGGGGATGTAGTATTCAAGAGCTGATTCAGCAGCTATACAAGGGAAGAAAAAGACTTACTGTATATCTTAGAATCTCGGAATTTGGAAGACAGCTCAGAGTCACCCCCAAACAATGCTTTCTACAACATACCCTCATTTCCCCAAACTCCTATTTGAAGTGTCAGTCTGGGTTCTCAGAGGGCAGTGACTATTCATCCCCTCAGAGTTCTAGGAATAGCCCTGAGAGGTTGTGAGAAGCCCCCATTGGTGGGGTTCCCCTATAACTACCCATTGATAAGACAGATTTAATTAGCTTTTAGAAAGGGCTATTTATTAAGGTGGCATAGTAAGAAGGGTTAGTACAAAAATACTCCCCCTTAAAAAGGAAATATGGAATCGACAATAAAGTAGGTTAAGGCTTTAAAGGGGGAGGGGGTAACAGCTCCAGATATCCTTTTGCTGGATATTCACCTTAGGTATGGTGTAGCATTTTTTGCTGGGCCCCTTGTAGAATCTTGAAATTGACTTTCCTCCTCAAGTCTAGTCTGTCCTCATATCCCAGTGTAGATGTTTTTATCAGCTGCTGCTGATCTGGGAACAAAGTTAGGACACTGTTAAAAAAAAATGCCCAAATCTTTCAGACCTCTAAAACTCATAAGGTCCTTCCTCAGTCAATGCTTCCCCCTGAAAATGTTTCCTTCTTGGGGTCTTAGCTGGGAGGCTTTGACCTTCATCATCCTGGTCACCCTCCTCCGGATGCTCTCCAGCTTATCTGGGGTTCTCAGTTCCAGCTTCCAGCCCAGTCTGAAACCTGCAGCAGAATAACTATGGCAATTTTGAAAGAAAGACCCAAGAGGGCAGAAGCTCAGCCAAGACATTTCCCACTAGAAGTGCACAGAGCCCAGCCATAACATAAGGTAATAGTTAGGAAACAGGCTGGAAGAATAAACAAAAAAAAAAAAGAATCCTATCATAAAGAACTATTACGTGAAAGAGATGTTCAAGACACAAACCCAGAAAAAGAGAATGACTTCAAAACATCGACAAGCAAAACCTCAAAGGAAAACACAACTTGGGCACATGTCCAGTTAGAATTCCTAGAATAGATGAAGCAAGAGTTTGGGGTTTTTTTTATGAGCCAAAAGTGATTTTTAAAATGATAACACTATAAATAAATAAATTTATTAAAATTTTTAAAATGATAACACTAAAGGGAAAAATGGGAAAATAAATGAGACTTTTAAAATGGCCTAGACACCATACTGAAGAAACTATAAAAGAGAACTGCCCAGATCACTTATAACTGCAGGACAAAGTAGAAACAAAAAGAATCTACTGGTCACCAACTGAGAGAGACTCCAAAATTAAAGCTAGAATATTAAAGTTAAACTTCAGCATCCAGGTAAAATAAAAATTATTGGTCGCAGACAGAAAGAATGAATTCAAGTAACAAGGAGCCACAGTTAGGATCACATGTGATTTAGCTGCCACCACTATAAAAGAGGGGAGAACTTAGAATAAAATATTACAGAAGGCAAAAGATACAGGCTTACAAGCAAGAATATTCACCCAGCAAAACTGAATATAATTCTACAGGGGGAAAAAATGGATCTTTAATACAAAAGACTTCCAAGCGTTCCTGATGAAAAGACCAGAGCTATATAGAAACTTTGAAGTACAAATATAGGAGTCAAAGAAACATAAAAAGGTAAACATGAAAGAGCAATCATAAGGCACTAAACAAAGACAAACTTTATAATTTAACATGGAGAGATGATACATGGTATCCTTTCAGAACCATATCTTCATCAGGGAATCACAGAGTCTAATTAGACAGAGGACCTAGGAATAGTTCTTTTATGTTTTAATGATCTTAGAATTATGGAAAGGCAAGAGAAAAGGAGTATATTACAGGCATGGGGAGGAAGAGAAAGAATTGGGAAAATTATTTCACATGATTAGAGCACACAAATGGAAGTCAATACAAATAAGGAGGAAGGGGTGGACAACACTCTCATCTAAACTGGTGAAAGGGAGGAAGGAACATACACATAGCTGCACACAGAAATACATTTTGCTTAGCAGAAGGGAAAGGAGGCAAAGGAAGGAAGGGGTGTAGGGAAGGGGGGAATAAGAGGAAGAGTGTATTAAGAGATGAATTAGTCTTAAGCAAAATGAATTCTTAAAGAGGGTGTGGAAACAGATGCATACAGAGTTAAAATAAGAGGTTGGAGCAAAATCTATTATACTTCAACTGAAGTAAAAAAGGCAGGGTAGCAAGAATGATCTTAGACAAAGCAACAGCAAAAAGAGAATTAATTAAAAATGATAAACAAGGTATCACATTTTGCTGAAAAATACCATAGACAGTGAATAAATATCAATAATAAATATATATGCACCAAATGCCATTACATCTAGATACTTAAAGGAAAAGTTAAGCAAGTTATAGAGTGAAATGAATAGTACTACTGTAATAATGAGAGACTTCTATTTACCCCCTTTCAGACCTAGACAAATCTAACCAAGAAATAAACAAACAAAAAAAAAAGAGAAGGAACTGAATAGGGTTTTAGAAAAGTTAAATATGATAAACCTTTGGAAATTATTGAATGAAAATAGAAAGGACTCTACATATTTCCCAGATCTGTCTAATACCTTCACAAAAACTGACCATGAATTAGGACATCAAAAATCTTGCAAATTCAGAAAGGCAAAATATTAAATATACTTTTCTAATACAATAAAAATTATATTCAATAAAAATCCATTGATGAAATAATTTAAAATTAGTTGGAGACTAAATAACTTAATCCTAAAAAATGTGTGGGTCAAAGAACAAATCATAGAAATAATCAGTAATCTCATTAAATATGACAACAATACCAAAGATTTGGGGGTTGCAGCCAAACAAGTCCTAAGGGGGAAATTCTATCTCTAAACACTTTTGTCAACAAAAGAGAAAAAGAGCAGATCAATGAACTGGGCATGCAACTAAAAAGACTAGAAAACCAGCAAATTAAAATTCCCAATTAAACACCAAAACTGAAATTTTGAAAATCAAACAAGAGACTAACAAAATTTAAAGTAAACCCATTGAGTTAACAATAAAGCAAGGAACTTAAAAAAAAAAGACAAAATAGATACACCATTAGCTAACTTAATTTAAAGAAGAAAGAAGAAAACCAAATTACCAGCATCAAAAATGAAAGAAGTAAATGGCAACCAATGAAGAATAAATAAAATAAATTAGTAGGAACTATTTTACCTAATTATATGCCAATAAAACTAATAATCTAAATGAAATGGATGAATATTTATGAAAATATAAAATGCCCACATCAACAGAACAAGAAATAGAGGGCTTAAATAACCCAATCTTAGAAAAATAAAAGCAAGGGCTAAAAATGGAGCCGATAATTAGGCAGAAGTTGGAGGTGGAGGGCAGGGTAAGGCAGAGCACGGATAGGGTCAGGCTTATAATAAAGGAGGGGTTCTCCTGGCTCTGCTACTTATTACACGTGTGACCTGAAGTCATTTAACCTCTCTGGATCTCTCAGTAAATCTCAAGATACTCTCATCTTTTACTTCTACCCATTCAGAAGTATGTGAAACTGCTGCATGCACCTTGAGACCACTGGTGTTCTCTTAGAGACCACTAACAGTGCCAAAGTCAGATCTTTGTTTTGTTTTTGGTGCAGTGTTAACAACTGAGGCACACCTTGATCTGGCCGAATTGCTTACAAGCAATCCAACCATTTTTCTCATAGCTTCACACATGGCTGCTACCAACTCTCAGCCCTTGGCTGCTATCTGAACTGGAAATGATACAGATGTCATGGGTGATGCTGATGATATGTGATTGTATTAATAGCAAAAAGCATCTGTCACACAGGAAAGGAGTCATTTTTAAAGGGCAGGAGACAATTTTCAAAGTTTCAATTCAACAAGCATTTAATAAGAGCTTACTATGTGCCTGGATCCAGGAGATTTAAGATAAAATGAAGCAATCTCTGCTCTCACAGACTTTATATTCTGTTGGGATGTACCTATTCATTAATAATGATAACTGACATTTATTTAATACTTCAGATGCATTATTTATTGTGAGGCTCACAACTCACAATTGATTTGAGCTAAGTTACATTTATAATCACCCTTTAAGCCTCATACAACACTTTCCTTGTAATAGTACTTTGGGTAAAGGAGTAAAAGTAAAATATCTCTCCTATAATATTCAATGCCTTAGAATATGTAATTGCTTAATAAGCCTGATTGTATTCCCTGAGTTTCCACTTCCAGCACTGGGAATGAAATTAACCATGACAATTGGGTTTCTCCATGGAAACCACAGAGCTAAGATGTTCTTTGTTCCAAAAAAGATGAAACTTATGCTCTCCTGTTGTTTGTTGCTTGGTAACAATACTCACTGTTGTGACTTCCTGGGAAACTAAATTGAGACTCCAGAATCAGTGCAACTTTGTGCAGGGGAACATAACGATGAGAATGATTTTCTCAGTAGTTACAAGTCAGTAGGGCAGCTCTATGCTTGACCATGTCACATGGAAACACCCTGATGAACAGCCCAAAGGAGTGAGTGACCTTGAACAGTTAAAGATGAAACAAAATCAGAGATTTCTCTCTCTTATAGTACCGTGAGGATTCTGTAGGGTGGAATTTCTGAAAGAGCTTTATTCCCCAAGGAAGGGAGGGGGGTCCCCCTGGTTTTATATGGGTCATTCATTCTAACTATTTTTGGAGTGAATTTTTCTAGTTTAGCCATCACTCCAGTTGATTCCTAAGAAATATTATCAATCCTGTGAATGCTTGATCTGGGTAATCGAAGACATGAGGACATAGGATCTTAGACCTGGAAGAGAGCTAAGATAAGAATTCATGGCATTCAGTCACCTTGTTTTACAGATGAGAAGAGTGAGACTGTCATGAATCCATTATCAGAATGTGCATAGCTGGCCTTTTTTTGGAATTTCCATTTATCTGGAACAAAGCCACAAATAGCCACCTGTCTGCATGTTTTTAACTATACTGAGAATCAAAGTGTATTTCCCCTTAAGAAAAAACCAATATTGTTCATCTATTCAGAAAGCAATCTGGAACTATTCCCAAAATGTTACTAAACTGTGCATGCCTGCTGGCCTAGTGAAACCACTACTAGGCCTATGTCCCAAAGAAGTCAAGGAAAGTAGAAAAGGCTCCATATGTACAAAAAATACTTAGAACAGCTCTTTTCATTGTAGACCCAAACTTGAAACTAAGGGGAACAGCTAAACAAATTATGGCACATGAATGCAATGGACTCTTATTGTGCCATAAGAAATAATGAAAGGGACAGTTTCAGAGAAAATTGAGAAGATCTCTGTGAATTGATGCAGAGTGAAGTGAGCAGAGCTGGAGGAGCAAATTAGACAATGATGACAACATTGTGGAGAAAAATCTTTGAAAGTCTTTAGAACTCTGACCAATGCGATGATAAACCACAACTCCCCAGGAATGAAGACGAAATATACCACCCACCTCCTGCCAAAGAGATGGATGGTGGTCTTAACATGCAGAATGAGATATACATTTTTGGACGTGGTCAATTGGTTGGCTGGACTATAATTTGTTATGGTTTTATTTTAATAAATGCTCATATACATAAGTAAAACTAAAAATCATGACTCATTTATTCATTCAACAGGAATGAGAGGCAGTGGGACTGAAGTGGATAGGAAGAGGGCCTCAAAGTCAGGAAAACCTGGGTTCAAGTCAGTGATATCCTGGTAAATATTTAACAAGTGGCTCTCCAGGGGGAAAATGTATGCAGGACATACTTATAAGTTTAATCAGCATTATTAACGTTTTCTCCATCACTTTCTTAAGTCTGGACAATCAATAAGCCCTGATTTGTCACATTTCCCCATTTCCTAGGTGTATATGCTCACGCTGAAAATTTAATAATCAGCCTTTACAAACAAGACCTGGTTCCAGCACACACAAGGTTCAAATCCAATGTCTGACTTACACTGGCTGTGTGACCCTGGACAAACTACAACCTCTCAGTGCCCTTAGGCAAATCTCTAATTTGTAGAGCAGGTATACATTTGTGCTGCTAGGATTTCCCTGACTAGGAGTTTTGGATGCCAATTAAATAAGAGATCTGGTCCTCCTCCCCTTCAAAAAAAAAGAAAGAAAGAAAGAAAGAAAAAAGAAAAGCCAGGTGCCATTTTATTGATGGAATTTTCTTTCTTTTTTTGTTTTTTGTTGAGGATTTTTCTTTCTTACATAAAAAAAAAACCTGAAACATATCTATCACTTCATTATAACTGACCCTGCCCTAATAGAAACTCTCTTGTAAGAAATAATTCTAGTCATATGCTTTATGTTTCCCATAGCTCCTAGCATTATGTCTTACGTATATTTATACATACATACATTATATGTATAAATATATTAGATTTTATTCATATATTATATATTTGTGTGCATACATAAATATATAAACACATGTATAAGACGTGTATATTGTGACATATAGAAATATAGGCATATAACTGTGTATGTACGACATAATGCCACGTTGTATTTGTCTATCCTCATCTGTGTACATGCTGTTTCCCTTCTCTCTCAGTGGAATATAAGCTCCTTGAGGGCAAGGACTGCTTTATTTTTGCTTCTGTAGTGGCAGCTCTTAAGCACCCATAAATGCTTATTACATTGAATCAAATGAATGGAATCTCTACTGCGCCTCATCTTCTTTCAAAATTCAGCTCAGTGAAGCCTCCCTTGATGGCCCTGGTTGAAAGTATTCTCTCTCCACACATTTTTCTAGAGCTCTCTGTCTGGATCTCTACTTTGTTCCTATACATTCTACCACGTATCATGTTTTGTGTATATATCCTATCCCCATGTTTCCTGCATATTCAAACACTGACTTCATTTCTATTAAGGTGTTAAGACTTGGCATCTCCCTGGTATGTTTGCAGTTTACTAGGGAATTGTCACAGCCAGAAACATTTTTCAAGAATGGAATTAGCATACTGTAATGAGCATTTTTTGCCATAGACATTTGTGGCCAAGGGACCTACCTGGAAGCCCGCCCTCCATTCATACCATGTCAATGAGCCCTCATGCTGCTTACCTGCCACTCCTCCCTTTGGTTTCCCCTATCCCATGGGGGGGGGGGGCTTCCAGACCTTTTGGCATATGCTATCCCTGCTCAGGACTGCCAAAGCAGTAGAGGAGGCAGGAATGGGATGGTGAATAAAGACGGAGGCTTTGTTTTATTTCCCCAGACTTGATGGCTCCATGTGACCACTAAGTGGGAAGGAGGAGATATTGTCAATCCCTTTATTAGTCAATCCTCCCCCACCAGACTGAGTCAAGGTCACAAACAATGGATACAATGACACTGAGGCAACTGTGTGTTGTTAAAGTCTAGACACTTTTAAAAATAAAGAGGTGGGAAAGGGGGAACCCCCTGCTAGTTTTTTCCTCTCTGGGTGACGATGCCAAGCCTGGACGGCTCTTTGGTTATCGGCAGCTGCTCACTGTCAAAGCTTCTGGGCTTTCTTTTTATTCTTCCAGGAGAAGAGTCAAGGCTGGTCTGCCATTTCCAAAAAGCAGAGAGGCAGGACACGTCTCTGCAGGCCAAGCCTAGACACCAAGTTATGTCCAAACCTCCGGGCTTCCAGACAAGATGGCATGGCAACTTGGGCAACTTCTGCAGCCTTAGGTGAAAAGGTCCGAAAGGTCGCCAGCATGAGCCATAATTTTTTTAAGTCCCCTTTTGATTTAAAAAAAATTTTTATTTTCAGAATTTGTACAAATTTCAAGTATTCTCTCCTTTGCCAAAGATGATTCAGCCCCTGTGAAGAAATGCCATAAAGCCCTGGGCTGGGTGTTCTCAGTCGTTTCTGATTTACTGTGGCCAGTTCAGGGGAAATGAGGCTGTATTTTGTGTCTCTACACCTACAGGGCTGTGTAGACAAGTTGTGGCAAATTAAAAGGTGGGTTCTTATTTGAAATTGCATTCAACCAGACCTAAGCCTGTATGAACATAAGCAGACACGGAAGCTTTGGCAATATTTTCTTTTTCTTCCTTTTTTTTCCTTCCTTGTTTTGAAAAAAAAATGTTTTATTGAGACCTTTTGTAGTTATGTCAGTCATCCCTAGATACTCTACACACCCTCGTATGCCCTGGCAGCCTCCCTCAAAACAAAGAAAAACATTGAAGGAAAACCAACCAATGCAGTAGCCACGCCCGACAATGCACACAGCTTAGATTCAGCACTGGATGGGACCTTCAAGGCCACCTAGCCCATTTCCTAATTTTTCTATACACAAGAAAACTCTGGCCTAGGGAGGATAAATAACAAGCTTCTGGTTACATAGAAACTAAGTGTTAGTGACAAGATTTGAGCACAGATCTGATCCAAGAGCCAGGTATCCTTCCATTTTATTACACCGGCTCATGTGGACTTATAGTCTCCTACTTCCTCAAAGAAAGTAGGGAGATGAATTCTTCACCTTTTCTTGGGACCCTGATTGGCAGTGTGAGAAATGAATATTTCTTATATTTAATAATTAATTATTGTATTAGGACCAAGGTTTTTCCCCTTTTCTATTTCCTCATCCAGAAACCAACCAGTGTAGGAAATTTATCTTAGAGATTTATCTAGGCCAAGATCTAATTAGACAGTAAAAGAAATTCTAAGGTTGGGCTAATGGGCATATTCCTGCTCACTATGTTTGTTCAGAGGGGTCCTGGGAAAATGTCGGCTCTCCCTATTATCAAGATAGGTGATATGGATATTGATGTCCCTTTGACCAAGATTTGAGTGACTTCTAAGTCATGTACCCCAACACAGCCCACCTCCCATTTGATTAGCCAATCAGAATTGATTGCCACCTTTCAGGAACACTTCCTTTTTGAAAGGCATATAAACCATGACCCCATGGCCATTAGGGGTCTTTGGCCTAAGAGAGACGGCCAAATGACTACTCTTTTATTAATAACTTGCTGGCCTTATTAATAAAATGATTAAATTACCCAGAAACTATGTCTCTTGAACACATAGCAGTCAATGCAAGCTTCATGGTAACATAGTCCAGAACAGGCAATACTCTCTAGTATACTGTGTAATTGCAGCACATTTAACAAAACAAAAACACAATTGAACACAGACAATGTTGATATGTGGTTTTCTAGGTCAATATGCAGCCAGCAGGGACTCTCATTTCTATCTGAGTTTGGTACCCCTGACAGCCCGTCTAAGCTTTGAGGCTATCCCAATTCCCATTCTCACAGAGTCCCAGGTCATGGGGCAAGACTTTATCTCTCTTTCAGGGTTCTGGGAGTGCCCCCTGAGGAGGTGGGAATGATTCTCTGCTTTTCTATTCTTATTTTGTATGACTCTCTTTCAAATACTCTACCAGCTATCCAAACTGGTCTATTCCATGATCACAGAACAACCATCTCCCTGTTCCCAGCATTTTCCTTTCCTCAAGCCACAGATGGCCTACAGGAAGTCCTATCTTCCTTCAAGGCTAAGCTCAGAAGTCATCTTTAATCGTCAGGTGTTACTGTCCTATAGTCCTGATCCCATCACCCCAGAAAGGCCCGGAGCTCCTGTGACAGCTTCCATGCACCTTCTACTCTTACCTCCCAGCCTAGGATGGCACCTGGCATGTGAGGAGAGAATAGGAAATGGATTTGGGAGTCCAAAGATGCAGAGAACTGTGGGATGAAGAAATGCTGCCTTCACCTAGGCAGGCCAGCCCTTTCTCTGCAATTGCAGTCTTAGAGAGCTGCTTAGGGGAATGAGAAGCAACTTGGCCAGGGTCAGTGACTGTGTGTCAAAGGCAGGACTGCGCCCTGGGCTTCTGGTCTGCAAGGCTCATCTTTACCTCCCGTCTTCCCTGGCTTCTTCCAGGTCCCAGCTCAAGTTTCATCCTCTGCAGGAAGCCTTTCCCAACCTCCCTTAATGCTACTGCTTTCCTTCTGTTGATGATTTCTAATTTATCCTGTAGATATCTTGTTCGTATGTGGTTAATTGCATATTGTCTCCCCATCAGACTGTGAGCTCTTGGACAATCGCCTTTTTTCTTTCGCTTGGCACACAGTAGGCACTTAATGAATGCCAGCCGACTGACTCTTTTGCCTCTCCTGGCTCATTGGAGATGTTTCATAATTGCTTCGAGTTGAATTGTTGGGCTGATATTTTGTTCTCTTTGCGTTCTGATAGCTTTATGTCAGTGATTTTATAGGAATCTTGTTCTCCACAGAGCAGTGTTTGCAGTAATAAAGGGCTGTCATCAGAAGGCCTGCTCAAGTCTCTTGCTGGCACCAGAGTGAGAGGGCATCCCAGATCCTGGCCTGTCTTCATCCCGACCATATGGACGACAACCTTACCATGCCAAACATGACCCAAGGACGACACCAAGTTGCTAGTACCATGCCGGGCTGACGTTACTGTCACAGATAATACACAATCTGTCACTGTCTTAGCAGCGTGTACAAACTAGACATGTTTGACTCCTAGAGTGGAGGCTATTTCTCAGAACTTTGCATGAGGACGCTCGATTAACATCTGCTGTCGCTGCTGCTGTTAGTCTGACTAGGTGATCGCTTACCAAGCACTTAGCTATGTGGTGGGCTTGGGCTAGACAGCGTTGGGGAGACAGAGAGAGAGGCCTGAGAAGCAGGGCCACTCACCGAAGGGGATGCACTGCACCCTTTTTGGGCCATCTGCCCCAGACCACTGGGAGGCCTTATCTCGGGAACAAGAAAGAAAGTGCGTCAGAATGGGGCTCAAGGAAGCTCCAGGAAGGAGGGGCAGATCTGACTTTCTGCATTCAAGGAACGACCAAAGCTGAACAGATCAGAATAACTGAAAAGTGAGTCAAATCTCCCAGAGTATTCTCTGATAATGGTATCTAGTGAACAGGTATGGAACCTACCAACTTCCTCATCTCACAGATGAGGAAATCCCCAGGCCCAGACCGGTGAGAAGTCAAGACTTGCCTAAGGTCACACAGACACTAAGTTACAGAGCTGAGGTCTGAATCCAAAGGCAGCTTTATTTCTGTACTGCCTGAGGGCTTACAAAGAACTTTCTCACCACGTACCTAGTGAAGCTGGTGAAGTAGGCACTACAGCCCTTATTATTTACATCTTGTAGGTATACGGTCATCATGCCCTTGCCTCACGCTCCCAGAGGAAGGCCTGCTATGTCACCTCCCTGGAGTTCCAGGGTACCCTGAGGAGTTGGGAGGGGCGTTCCTTCTCTACTGCCATCTTCATCTACCGCCTGAGCCCCTCCTGGCTATGTCCCCCTCACTGCTGGGTACCCCCATTCCACTTACCCACTGAACATCCATTAGCTTTTACCACGAGATGCTTACTTTGGAGACAAAGTAACTGCAAAGTACAAATATTCCCTCTCAGCACTCCAGGGATGGAATGTCTCCTAACCTGCTTTGGAGACTGGGCAAATTTAGGGCCCAATGTGGCATCTGCTGCTGGGTAAGCCCTTGCCTCTGTTACGGCTGAACTGAGTTATAAAGGGCACCCCTTGTTCCCTGGGGCATTGATGCCAGGCTGTAGCAAAGCCTGGCATAGACTCTAATGCCTGGATTCCTGTGGCCTTCTCTTTTGACCTCCAGATTTATCTCTTCCACCTAAAACAGAAAATAACAATTGCAGAGGACAAAGACTGCACATGGCCCCTTTCACAGGGTCACCTGGTCTCAGAGGGAAAAGTCCTCAAGACCTCTCCCCTTATAGCGTTGTCTCTCACCAGACACTGCAAGTCACGGAGGTAGGCTACCAACTGAAAAAGACTTCTCCTAACCGGGTGGTTGAAGAATCAGAACCAGGGGCAGCTAGGTGGCACAGCAGATAGAGCTCTAGCCTTGTAGTCAAGAGGGCCTGAGTTCAAATCCGGCCTCAGACACTTGACACTTACTAGCTGTGTGACCCTGGGCAAGTCACTTAACCCCAATTGCCACAGCAAAAAGAAAAAAAAAACCAGAGCCAGTTAGAGAATGTCTACAAGCGCTCTACAATCTCTCTAAAATGCATGGTCATTTTATCATGACTCTCCCGGAAGCAGGTTCTGGGGCTACCTCTACCTGGAGAATTTCCAATCGGTCAAGCACACTAATGCAGGCTGTCCCTGGCACACAGGTAAGGAATTGGAAGCTCATACTCCCTTCAGCTACTGAGATTTAAGTGTCAGAGGCAGGATTCCTAACAACTTCATTTTAAAAAACAATTTTACTAATGTATTTTGTTTTTACATAACCTTAATTTCCAAATATGTCTCTTATCCCTCCTCAGAACCCAGTAAGCAATCCCCTGTAAGAAGGAAGGCGGGAAGGAGAGAAAATGAGACAGACAGACAAACAGATAGAGACAGAGAGAGTGGGGAGAGAGATACAGAGACACAGAGACAGAGCAACATGGGCGGGGGGGAGAAATGAGGAGGAGAAAGAGGGAGAGAGAAAGAGAGAGAGAGAAGAGGTAAAGAGACAGAGACCGGGGCGGGGGTGGGGAGTGGAGAAATGAGGAGGAGAGAGAGAATGCACAGTTCAGCAAAACCATCCCATTAAGGAATCTGACAGCATATGCCATTAAACATCTTAACTGAAGGATTTCATTTTACCCATTGAAAGAATCAGGGCCAGAGAGAAACACTAAATCCTCCGCTTCAGGCTGACCTTTTATGAGGCTCCTCCCAAGGGACTGAGCTGAGCTGGGCCTAGGAATCTCTGTACCTGGAGCATCCATCACAAAACATCCCAATTCTGTCTTGGCCCAGTGGAGGTAGGGGCAGGGAGCAGAGCAGGACGCACCACTATCGCTAGCTTTCTATTTTACTAAAAATTTTTGCTAACGAGAGGTCAAGTTTTATAGTCCTATAGTTTTTCTTCTGTAGAATTCCTGTATTAACTCAGGGCCCCCTGGGGCCAAGTTACATCCTACTTATAGCTCTCCCCATAAGCTTTCTTAATTTATAGATCTTGTCATATAAGACAGTGGTGTCAAATTCAGATAGAAAGAGATTCCTGTGGGCGTATATTGACTTAAAAACCAAACATTAACCTTAACTATATTACATTGTACTTTTACTTACTTTGTTAAACACTTCCTAGTTACATTATAATCTGGTTCAGGGGTAGGGGGAGGGCCATGGAAGTTGAACACCCTGGACTCCAGAAAGCCTTAACACTGTAGTATAAGGCCCTGGGATTCTAGAAACACTTAGGTCTCTATCTTTGTTGAGATGAACTATTAAATGAAGTGGATATTCCTTTAATTACCTTAAAATAATGTTTTTATCTTGGGATAACATCTTGGGAGGCATCAGGGTGGTGAGCAGTAGATGGAGAATGGGCTTCAGTCCTGAGCTGGAGACCTTGGACAAGTCACCTCACCATTCACTGACTGAGGTAACTCTGTAGCATTAGAAGGTACAGAGCAGGTGCAAATCTGCATTGGCCAAAAACAAAAAAAGTAAATGCCATCACAGATCCAGTCTTCCTTCCCCTCCCCTCTAAGCTAGAATAATTATAAGATAACTTAGAGAGTATTGGGACTTAACTGAGTAAACATATCAACATAGAGAATGATGCTTTTAAAAAAATCCTCAATGGTTCTCACAAAGAGCAACCAACAAACATTTACTAAGCACCTACTATGTGCAAAGAACCATGTTGGACTGAAGGCTGTACAAAGATTACTGAGATCCCAATCCTGCCCTCAGGGAGCTTGCCATGTCTCTGTCAACTCTCAGCTCAAAGTAGCTTGACTGAACCCAAACCATGAGGTTTCCAAGTGTTTATTCAGAAGAAACCATGTGGAACCTGCCCACAGGTATGTTAAATCTCCTGACTCTAGAAAGGCTGGGAGAGGCAGGGGACATAAGAGGCAAGGCTGTAGGGGGAATACAGCAGAGGCCTATTGGTATCAACAAGTCACCAACATAAACTAAGACTTGAAGTCTTCAAAAACTGACAGACACCAAATCCTTTCAGATAACTGCAGCAGGGTGTTGGGAATGTGGAAGGAGCCTGGCCTGAGCCTCCTGGAATACGCTGAACTCAGAAGGCACCCAGCTCTGTGTGAAGATTACCAAGCCATCTACGATGATGCAAATGCCATGAAAAGCTGCAAGGAGAAAAGAAAAACATTTCAAAATGATTAGAGTTTCTTTTCAGACCATAACCCTAACCTGAATTCCTGCAGGGATCACCTTGTATTGTATTATATTGAATTAATTTGATTTTAATATATTTAATGATATCTTACATGTATGCCTCAGTCTCCTCATCCGTAAAATGAGCTGGAGAAGGAAATGGCAACTCACTCTAGTGTCTTTGCCAAGAAAACTCCAAATGGAGTCACAGAGTTGGACATGACTGAAAAAAACTGAATGTTTTTTATATCACCTGCATTTCCCAATGCATATCCTTCCCCGAGAGTTGTCCCTTGTAACAAAAATGAAAAGGAGAATAATGTAGTTCAGTAAAGCTAACATATCGAAAAAGTTTGTCTTTCTATCTAGTGTTCCACACCTACAGACCCCACTTCTGCAAACAAGGTAGGGAAGGTTCCTTCTTGTATCTCTTCTTTGGGGCCAGACTGGAGCATTATAATTTTGCAGTGGGCTTTTTAAAACCTGATCACCATATATTTTAAAACAAGCATGTTCTCACAGAACCCCCTTGCTCCCCTATTCCCTTGGGGCATGCTCAGTTGGCATTCTAGGCAAACAAAATTGGGGTGGGCTTGCTTTCAGGCATGTGTGATAGAGGGGCTTCTCCCTACTTCAGAGTACTGCAATATTCCCTGTGTAGTTTCAACCTAAAACAAGGGGATTGGTGAACTTTCTTTTGTAAGGATAGCAGAAGAGGTTGAGCCAGAATTGAGTACGCCTACAAAAGGTTCAAAGTTCATTTTAACTGGGGGCTTTCGGAAGAGAAAGGCTGCTGGGGACTGTGGGTGTGGGGATGAAGAGCAGCTAGCTGGGCAGTACTCCTGCCCCCTGGCTACCACATATCCCTGAGTGCATGGTGCCTCTGGCCATCCTGGTTCTTCTTTCCCTGTCTTAGGTGAGTGAACATTCTGAGAAGGGAGCACCCAAGTGGCCAGTGAGACTGAGAGATTGGTCAAAGCCAACCATAATCTCAAAGCCAGGAGCAGCGTTAGCTGAGTTTGGTGAAAGGCAACCTGCTTGACCCCACCCAGCAGTGAATTGATCCACCAGTGCGGACACCATGCTCCAGAAGGAGCCAGTCCATCAAAGGAAAGGCTCCCCTCACTTATCACAAATGCCAACATTCCCTGAAGTGAATCTCTTGAGGACTCCTCAAGGGAGAAAAGGACTCATAGGTCCAGTAGTTGTGAGCTACTCCTTGTCCCATGTTGATGGGGTCTAGAGGTTTAGGGGTGCTAGAACCCCAAAATCACAACAAATGGGCCCTGCCCCAAAGAATTGGACCCAAATCTTCTTTCAGCCAGAGACGGAGTTTATTATTTAGAGATAAACCATACAGGCCAGACTCTTAAGGTATCTGAACATTAGTGACACCCGTAAGGATGAGAAGGGATAAGGGAGTCTCAGCATTTAAATGGAGGCCAGGATGTATCTTACATACACTCAAGAAATTTTGGGTAACCAGAGGAAGGGCTGGGATCTGGGTGACTGGGGGAAGAGTTTAGGGAGAATTCTGATTGGAATGTCTGGGATGTTGAATAGACAATGGGAATAGATAATGAAGGGAACTGGAAGGAAGAGGTTTGAATGGGGTCTGTATAAGATCAAAGGTGGGACTAGGGCTTTCAAATGGAGATAGGGAGAAAAGCCATTGAGTGGAATATAGCCTCATGTAACCATTTGAGACCAGAGTGAGTTTAAGAGTTTTCTGGGGCCCATAGACAAATGGGAGCCAAATTCTTAGGCCCATACCCCATCAATGTGATCTCTACGAATCCTCATTAGCATGATCTTTTAAATTTGAGCCCATTCTCCACAGGGACCTTGTGGATGTGAAAGGAGAGAGAGTGTCCTCTGGGTTTGGGGGAAATCATTTTATAACTACTGTTATTGCTATGTGTTCTCAGTAATTTTGTCAAAATTACCTTTGTAAAATCTTTTGTAATAGGGTTCTACTGGCTGATTGATATCAGTGAGCACACTATATAGGGGCTCATGAGCTACAATATAAGCAATCCCAGCTCCCCAGCCTCAGGAAAGAAATATGCAAATGCCCTCTGGGGGAACCCATAGTGCCAGCTCCAGTGGGAGGTGAGGAAGCAGTCCAGAAGGTGCTCTACACTTACATTAACTTATACAAAATGTTTTGGTCCTTAGGATGTTCCACAGTATCACATTCAACAAACAAGTAATTATTAAATTTGTAGTATGTACAAGGCACTGGGCTAGGTGCTAGGCATACAAAGACAACATAATAAATAGTCTCTGCCCTCAAGGAGTTTCCATTCCTAGACATGTGCACAGAAAAGTAAATGTATAAGATAATCTAAGGAGAAAGAAACACTAACAACCAGAAGAATCAGGAAAAGCTTTGTCAGGCAGTGCCATGAGATGAGCCTTGAAAGAAGCTCAGAATTCTAAGAGGTCTCTGAGGTAAGGAAGGCGCTTCCTTCCAGCCCACACAAAGACATGCAGACAGGAGATGCAATGCTGTGATTGGGAACAGCAAATAGACCAATATGACCAGAACAGAGAGTGCTGGAGAACGGAGTAATGCGAAGTAATCCTGGAATGGCAGAGTGCAGCCAGATTTTGAAGGGCTTTCAACAGGTTTTTCTGAGTCGTGACTGGGGTGGACTGTTTTGGCAGCCACATGGAAGACAGATTGGAGTGGAGAGACTAGAAGCAGGGAGACCAGGGAGGAAGCCATAGTAATAGCTGATAAGCGCCCACAGCAAGACTGGAGGTCTGCGGCTACAAAGAAGGTACAGAGTTAAGGGAAGCTTCCTTGAAAGAACCGACAAATCTTGGGAACTGATTTGATATGGGGAAGTGTGAGGAATGAAGAAATAAGGGTGATTCTTACATTTGCAAACCTGAGTGACAGAAAGGATGATGGCGCCTTGGAAATGGAGAAATTTGGAGGGGAGGTAGACTTAGGAAGCTAGACCATGGATTCTCTTTGGACATGTTGTGTTTGAGGCCCCCATGGGGCATGCAGGAGGAGAGTCTCTAAATCATGCTGGTGACATTTTATATTCATCCAGAGCCTCCCAGAGGGACTAATTACAGAGCTGCTCTTCCTTTTCTTCCCCTCATTGTGACCAAGGGAAAAGGGATAGATGGGTTGTTCCAACAGCTGGCAATATTGGAGGAGGCAGCATCAGGCCCCATACCCAATCTGTTGTTAAATCTTATCACTTCCACTTCCCTCTGTTCCCTCCTCCCCTTTCAACTCTTATGTCTTTCTCCTCTCCACCTACCCTAGTTCAGGCCCTTCTCACCTCTTGCCAGGATGTCTGCAACAGCCTCCTAACTGGTCTTACTGATTTTAGTCTCACCTCTCCCCAATTTATCTTTTATACCAGTGGTGTCGAACTCAAACAGAACCAACTGGGGTGGAAAACCACAAACTAACATTATCTATGTTGTATTATACTTTTATTTTGTTAAATAAAGCCAATGCATCCAAGATTAGGAGGGAGATAGAAAACTGGGAAAGAATTTTTACAACCTGTGTCTCTGATAAAGGCCTCATTTCTAAAATATATAGAGAACGAAGTCAAATTTATAAGAATACAAGCCATTCCCTAATTGATAAATGGTCAAAGGATATGAACAAACAGTTCTCAGATGAAGAAATTAAAGCCACCTATAGTCACGTGAAAAAAATGCTCTAAATCACTATTGATTAGAGAAACACACATCAAAACAACTCTGAGGTACCACATCACACCTATCAGACTGGCCAACATGACAAAACAGGAAAATGATAAATGCTGGAGAAGATGTGGGAAAATTGGAACACTAATGCATTGTTGGTGGAGTGGTGAAATGATCCAACCATTTTGGAGAGCAATTTGGAACTATGCCCAAAAGGTTATAAAAATGTCCATACCCTTTGACCCAGCAATAGCACTTCTAGGGCTATATACCAGAGAGATCATACAAATGGGAAAAGGACCCACATGCACAAAAATATTTATAGCAGCTCTTTTTGTGATGGCAAAGAATTGGAAATTGAGTGGATACCCAACAAATGGGGAATGGCTGAACAAGCTGTGGTATATGAATATAATGGAATACTATTGTACTATAAGAAATGATGAACAGGCTGACTTCAGAAAAACCTGGAAAGACTTGCATGGTCTGATGCTGAGTGAAGTGAGCAGAACCAGGAAAACATTGTACGTGGTAACAGCCACATTGTGTAATGACTAATGTTGATAGACTTAAACCCTTCTCAGCAATACAAAGATCTAGGACATCTCCAAAGGCTTCATGATGGAAAATGCTATCCATATCCAAAGAAAGAACTATGGAGTCTGAATGCAGATCAAAGCATACTGTTTGCTATTTTTTTCTTCTGTTGTGTTTTATTTCCTCTTTCTGGTAGTTCCTTCTGTTGGTTCTAATTCTTACTCACAACATCACTAATGTGAAAATATGCTTAATAGGAATGTATATGTATAGCCTACATCAGATTGTGTGTCGTCTTGGGAAGGGAGGTGGGGAGGGAGGGGGAGAAAAATTTAAAATTCAAAAGCCTATGGAAGTAATTGTTGATAATTCAAAATGAATTAATTTAAAAAATTAAATTTAAAAAGAGCAAAAAACAAAAACAAAAACAGGTACACCTGCCATACCAAGTTTAATCATCAACATTTTCTCCAGCACTTTCTTAAATCTAGACAACCAACAAAATAATAAATCAAACCCTAATCTGTCTTGTGCACATTTCCAGCTGCAAATGCACATGCTGAAAATTTACCAATTTTCTGGTTTTCATAGCTGGTTCCAGCACAGTCCTGGCTTCAGTGAATGCCCTCCTTAGTGCCTGATTTCCTTCAATGCTTAGCTCCTGTACCTCCTCCTACAGGAAGCCCTTCCTGATGCCTGGTTAGTGCTTGCTCCACCCTCAAAAATACACTGTATCCCTCCAATAAAATATAAGCTTCTTGAGGGCAGGGACTTTTTCATTTTGTCTTTGTTTCTGTACTGCAGGGGTGGGTGGGGAACCTACACCTTTAGGCTACATGTGACCCTCTAGGTCCTCAACTGTGGCCCTTTGATTGAATCCAAACAAGGTTAGAACCTTGTGGATCGAGGACCCCTTTGGCCTTCTGATGAAGCCTGTGGACCACTCTTCAAAATCGTGTTTTTAAATGCATCAAATAAAATGCAATTAGATTGAAATGCAGTTTTCAAAATATTTTTAAAAAAAGCAAACAAGTTCACGGACAGCAGGAGCGGATGATTTCTGAGGTCTTTTCCAGCTAGGCATTCACTGAATCGATACTCCTATAAGACTAGAAAAGCGGCATGGTACAGTGAGGTACAGTGAGGTTCAAGCCTCAGTTTTGCCACTTATGGCTTGCATGAGCATGAACAAGACAGGCAGTGTGGCCCAATGGAAAGAGCCTGATGCTGGAGCCAGAAGAATTGGTTTCAAATTCTACTTCTGAGGGGCAGTTAGGTGGTGCAGTGAATAGAGCATGAGGATCTGAGTTCAGATTTGATCTATGGCACTTACTATGTGACTCTGGACAAGTCACTTAACCCTGATTGCCTAAAAAACAAAACAAAAACAAAAACAAAAAAAAACCCAAACCAAATTCTACCTCTGACACTATGTAAGGAAGGCATGCATGTGCAAAGTGTGCGACCCTTAGCTGCCCTGGGCTCATTTTTTTAATCAGTAAAATGAAGGAGTAGGACTTAGTCCTTGAAGGCCCTTCCAGTTCTACATCAATGGTCCCAAGTCACTTCTCCCGGGGCCTCAATTTCTCCACCTGTAAATGGGGTTTGAAGAGTGGGGTAAAACTAAGGAGATGATCCCCAAGGTCCCTGCCAGCTCTAAAGCCTATGGCCCCATCCTTGGATTAGTTAGGGGTACAGCGTCACCTAGAGAGCAATGGTAATAGTTACATGCTCCTGATAAATATGGACCTTCGGTTCATATTTGGACCGCCTTGGAGACCTCTCAGGAAACAAGGATAGGGGGGTGGGTCTTTGTGTCAGTGAAGGCCTGATGAGCAGAACAGCCTCAGTGACCCACAGACCTGGCACTCCCCCGCCCCACACACACTCTGTATAGGTTCATTCAAGGAATAACTTCTTTCTGATGTGCTGAAGACAGATACTGATAATAGATGACGCATAAACCATGAAATTCTTCTGGGTGAGACAGAAATCCTGCATGGTTTGTAAACAGGACGGCCTTCACACCATAATACACATACAGACCAAATGATGGCTGTGGGTCAGAGGGCCTGGGTTGGAATGCCAGTTCTCTCACTATGACATTGGACAAGTCACCTGACCCCTCCGGGCCTCCGTTCCCTCATCTATAGAATGAGCCCAAATCTTTTTGGACCTGGTGATGCCTAAGGTCACCCTCTCCTCTTCCACCTGTCAACATGTGATCTTAGGATGATCTCACCCCTCATTCACACACCTCTCTGTGTCTCACATAGCCCCTGGGCTGGCCCAGGGTGGTGTCTGAGGTGCTGGGTATATAGGCGAGACAAGAAGGGAAAGGAAAGTTATCCTGAATCCCCCCATCTTCACTGCCAGCCTCAGGATTGGATTTGCCCTCCTCTCTCTAGCCGTGTCCTTAGCCCCTGTCCTATCCATCAACCTCTATCCTGATCTCCATTCTGAAGCCCTCACCTCTGCCTTGGATAGTCTGGGCCTACCTCCTATTTACAAGCAGATGAAATGTTCTCCTGCCCTTTGTATCGTCCAGACTCAATCACGTGCCCCCTGAAACTGCCCTCTATACGAGCTACACTTTGGGTCAGCATCTGCTATGCTGCTAAACGTTTAACATTTAGGTTCTCTGGGGGGAAAGTATGAACACATACTTTTAAGTTTAATCCTCATTATTAATACTTTCTTAATTGCAGACAATTAACAAAGCAATAAAATTGATGGGAGTCTGATGGTAGAGGCCTTTAAAGGTCTCTACTGAATGATTAAGCCAACAAAGGGAAGGTCCTATTTTTAATTTGTCTCGGAATTAAGCTGATAAAAATACCCAGGGCCATAAAGCTTGTTTTCTGAGTGACAAGAAGCAAGGGTTATAGCTACACTAAAAAGAAACAAAAGCCTAGCATCTCCTTTACAAGGGCACAAAGGATATATTGAAATTTTTATCCTTTGTACAAGTAAGTATATTTATGTCTTTATATCTGTCCACAATGAAGTCTACTTTAAAACATAAGCACAGAGGAATCTAGCCTAATTAACCATCTTTCTCATTTCAATAAGCATTTATTAATCCCCTTCTATGTGCCAGACACTGTACTACCTGCTGGGGATGTAAAGACAAACATGAAGCAGACTTGCCCTCAAGGAGCTTACATTCTACTGGGAAATACAACCTGTACATAGATAACTAAACGCAAGTATAAACAGAAGAAAATGTTATCATTTCAAGACGGGGAGAGTGGGATGGAGATTATCCGTGACAACAGAAAAATGAGGATTGAAGGGACATATTTCAATGGGAGGGTTAAAATAATTATTTCTCATCAAAAGCCAACAGCAGCCAGATTTTGCTTGGGAAGATAGGCTAGTAATATTTGAATTATAATACAAAAGCTTAGAGGTTAAAATGGTTTAAATACTGTACTATTTTTAAATTATAGGATACAAAATTACTGTTTTCTTTGCAGCATTTTCTAATTAGGCATTTTTTTAGGGAGCCAACATCATAAAACCTGGTTTTTAATTTAGTTCTATTTGCGCCCTCTGCTGGCAGGAAGTGCTAATAAACAGAGGGGCATGGCTGGGACCTTTCAGGGAAGCTTAACTTAACAAATTTTTAGTGGTGAGAGCTCTGTGTGCTCATCTGTCCTCACACGTGAACACTGCAGGTGCATGGGGAAGAATGTATGGTAGAAAGACAGAGCAGTGGGTTCGGGGATCAAAGGAGCAAAGTGCCGGCTGGGCAACTTACTGTGTGAACCTGGACAGGTTCATCTCTGGCTTCAGTTTCCACAGCTGTACGTAATCTGCTCACCTGAGGCCATGGGGGCAGGAAACTTCATTCCTCAGTGGCCCTGGGGAAGCCTGACTTCTGGGGGGGAAGCAGGCTCCCCATCTTCACATTTCTTGGCTACTGCATGGAAAGGTACCAACTAATTGAACAGCTTCAGCTCCAAAGTCTAAGGGGCTGTTCCCAGTGGGCAAACTTGGAGAAGGGATAGGGCATGCGATTTATGCCTACTCACAAAAAAAAGGGAGGTTGGGTTTAAAGGAACCAAAGTGTGCACTAACAGAAAGATTTGAATAGAATTCAATAACATAACTTATTGCTAGAAGAACAGTCAGCTTAATATTCAAGTATTTTGACATTAAACAGGGTTTTGGGGGGCAGAATTCTAGTTAGCCACACTACATTTCATTTGGGATTTTCCAATCAAACAACCCAACTTAATCTTCTTTCCCAGTGGGCTCTCTCTCCGAGGCTCCCCCTGCTTCTCTACTCATGGTTCTCTGGGGACGCTGCAACCCTGGAAGGAAGACCTTCCGACCTCCCGCTTAGCCTCCTGGATACTGTAGGAAACATGCAAGAGGAAGGCAAAGGCAGCCAGGAATCCTGCCTTGGGATAAGCCAGACTAGCTGAGTTGACACTCCACATGGGAAGCAGTGCCCCTCCACGCCCACCATTACACTGGAGTCAAGGACTGTCTTTTACCCTCATTGGAATTATATGCTGTCTACTGAAGGACAGGAGGCAAGAGGGCAGCTAGAGAATGTCTCCTTTTTTAACATGTCCCTTGAGTCCTCAGCTCTTCCAGCCCAGTAGCCAACTGGTAGACTGTCATCAATGAGCCTAGACAGCTGAAAGTCAGCCCCGCCCCCAACCTCCCTGACGGACCATGATGGTGACGGCTTGTGCTCCAGGTGGTGAAAGGCCACATCACATGTAAAACCTGTTACAACTAGAAGACCTAGAAAGTCCATTCCGGACACTTTTATTCCAGTTTCTTTTCTCTCACGTGGAAATGTCCCCAGAAGGGGGCTCCAGTGAGCAACCTTGATATAAAAAGTGACCGGCCGTACCTGCTACTATTTACAGTCAATGCCGGGAGAAGAATCGTATGGTTGATAGAATTAAAGCTTCTCAATGCCAAGGGCTGTTTCATTTTGGTTTTTGTATTCCAAGCACCTAGCAGAGTGTCCAGCACACACTAAGAGCTTAATAAATGGTTGTGAATTGATTGATCATAACTTGTATTTTTGTTGTTGAGTCATTTCAGTCATGTCCAATCTTCATGATCCCTTTAGGGGTTTCCTCGGCAGAGACACTGGAGTGGGTTGCCATTTCGTTCTCCACTTCATTTTACAGTTTCTCAGGTAACTGAGGCAAACAGGGTTAAGTGACTTACCAGCGTCACACAGGCAGTAAATGTTGGAGGCTGGATTTGAACTCAAAATCTGAGCTTGGGTCCAGCTGGTTCAAGAATCTTGTGGGTAGTTATAATTCCAATAATACAGCATTTTCATTTATCTACCACATCATAATAATAATGATCACTGAGGATGCAAAAGAATTACCCCAAATATTGCAAGGGGAACCTGCCAGGAGACCTTTGGGGGAGATCTTTACTACAAGGACAAGGAGGAGCAGAGTAGGTAGCAAACTGAGTCCCAATTTCAGAACCAAGAAGCCCCGAGGCCAAGTCACAGCTTTACCAAAGCACACTGACTCTGGGACCCTGCCCAGGAAAGTCCCTTCACTGAACAGTGTCTCAGGCCACTCAGAAGCTACGAGTTGCCAAGAGATGCTGATCGACACTGAGAGGGGAGTTTTTTCATTAGGAGGTTCCTACGTGAGTCAAATCAGAAGTCTGGTAAGAAAACATCTCCCAAGGGCAATGGGTTATCAGGAGAGTGATAATGGCTAAGCATTTCCCAAAGGCTTCAGTTTACAAAGTGCTTTCAACAACACCGTGGGTCGAGGACTATTGTTTTCCCTGCTTTACAGATGGAGACACTGAGACTTGCAGAGATGCAGTGACCCGCCTATCATTCTACGGCTAGAACAGTGGGCACAATCAGCAGCTCGGCTTATGTTGCTGCTTCCACTGGAAGACCCACCTGTGATTTGCCACGTGGCTATACAAATGGAAACGCAGAACCAACAACCACTTACATTCACATGAGTGCTGTCC
The DNA here is from genome assembly GCF_003287225.1 of Phascolarctos cinereus. Lineage (NCBI taxonomy): Eukaryota > Metazoa > Chordata > Mammalia > Diprotodontia > Phascolarctidae > Phascolarctos > Phascolarctos cinereus. Next base: position 22,426,316 of record NW_027555514.1, on the reverse strand, counting down.
TCGATAAACCAAACCGCAGATTTATTTCAACGTCTTGGAGTGGCAGAGCTTGGCTGGGGATGCCAAATCCTCAGGTTTTTCCGGTTTCGGGCACAGCTTGCCAAAGACAATTTAGGGCCGACGCCATTAGGGCAAGACTGTCAGAGTTTCAATCCCAAATGATTCAGCACTGGCCTCCTTGATTCAGGTAACTTTTAGCACAATTCTCACACCACTAATATGTACTGTGAAGGAATCTAAGCATATTTGCGGTAATGTAATGAGAAAAGAGTAATAATAAGTAATATTTTGATCCAGCTTTAAAGTTTGCCAAATACTTTATATCTATTATCTCATTGTAAGAAGGTCTCACCTTCTGCTCTGCATGGCATCATGGAAACCAACAGAATCTGGATTCCAGTTCCTCAGATTTGTGACTATGGACAAGGCACCTCCTTTCTCATCCTCACTATCCTCTCCTGTAAAACGGAGGTGATAATACCTGTCACAGGATTGTTGTGAGAATCAAATGAAACCCTGTGTGAAAAATGCTACTGAAATATAAATTGTCATGATTAAAGTCTACAGACTACATTAATGAGTGTACTTACAGATTGAGAGGCAGAAGGCACCTGAGAGGTTCTCAGGTCCGACTTGTCTCATGTTTCAGGTGAGGAAACAAAGACCCAGAGACAGAGTGACTTGTTCAAAGTCAAAACAGACAGTAAGTGACTGATGGGATTTGAATTCAGGACAGCTGATCCAATAGTCTTTGCCACAGTACCATGCTTATCCATCTTACAAACAAAACAATACAAACTATATAAAAGACAAATGCTATTATTATAATATTAGAAGCTATTGCAGTATCAGAAGAACCTGGGTTCAAGTCCTTACTCTGACATATACTGGCGATATGACTCTTAGTCTCAGTACTGACAGCTATAAATCAGAGATGATATTTGCTCTTTCTCCCTCTGACAAGCATTACTTTCTAGCACAAAAACTTTTCCGATCCTGTCCCCACCCAGATGCCTAGTGCGGTACTTTGTTATTTATTTTTATATTCATTCTGTATATGCTTATGTATGAACAGCTTATCTCTTCGGATGGAACGCAAGTCCATTAAAAATAGTAGGGAAGGGATCCCAAGCCCCTGCAAAGGTTTGGCAGAAAATACTGATGGATTGACCCCGGGAAAATCACCACACCTCCTCAGTGCCTCAGGCATTTCTCCAAAATTATAACTTACAGATCTGCATACAAGAAAGGAGTTTGGGTCATCAATGAAACGACAGGCAATGACCCCCTCCCAGTTAATAAAAATAATTTAAAAAACAAAATCAAGATGCTTTCAACAGGTTATAAAAGATAAGCTTACAATTCCTTATGTGTATCTAATTAGAGAGGCATTTACTTTAGCTACTTGCATAAATTTACTGAAGAGGTGTCTTCACACAGCCAGTTTTACCCAAACCAGATTAAAATGTAATTGGGAAATACTGAACAAAATAAGTAGGAATACCACAAAACAAAGTTGCACTTTAAAATGAAGAGAACACGTGGCTTACGGGGATTCTGATGCATAAATTAGTGGCCCTCAATCTTATTTGAGTTTGACATCATTTGTGTATAAAACATTAAATACAAAAATGATAATAGCAGACTGGAAACCCGTCCCAGAATCTTTGCTATCCACAATCCCTTAAAAAACATGCGAATGAATGAAAAAGCATTTATTAAGTGCTCACTGTGTACCCTGTAAAATGTTAGGCTCAGCCCTCCCCTCTAGGGGCTTACATTCTTTTGTGGGGCCCATGTTCATCACTAAATACAAAATAAATCCAAGGCAGTTAAGTACCGCGCTGCGCACTGATACAGATACAAAAACGCTGACGGCCCCTGCCCTCAAGGAGCTTACTCTCTGGGGGGGGAGGAGCACTAATGGTTAGGAAAGTTCCAAGGCGGGTGAGTGAGGCCACGGCGAAGCAGACCTTCTTAGGCAATAAACATAATAATGATGATGATGACGGTAATAGTCCATCCAAGTTCATCCCGCAGGGATAGCACCCAAAGCGCCCCGCCTTCCCGGGGGGGGGGGCGCCTGGATCCCGAGGGGGCGGGGTGCTGGGGACCAGAGGGAGGTGCCGAGGAGCAGGAGGAGGCCGACGACTCCGACGTCAGTGACACGGGGCGTGGCCTCGACAGCGTTCCCATGCTCGCCCCGCCCCTCCCGCGACCTCTCCTCTCCTCGCCCCGCCCCCCCACCTCCGCCGCGCGCGCGGCACCCGGAAGTCGCGTGTCAGGAAAGGGGGAGGGGCGGCCGCCGGCGGTGGATGGCGGGAGGTCTTCGCCAAAGCGCCTGGGGAAAAGCAATCATCCGGCTGCGGGAGCGGCCGGGGGCTTGTGGCCGCCGGTCCGCGCTCCCGCCAGGGCCGCGGCGAGGCCCGCGAAGGCTGGCACCCCAGCGAGTCGGCGGTCGCCCCCGCCGGAGTCCCGGCTGCGCCGCTGGCCGGGAGGCGCGTGAAGCGGGCGGGGAAGATGGCAGCAGACAAGGCCGCAGGTGAGGAGGGCTCGGCCCGGCGCCCTGGGGCGCGCGCAGCGGCGGAGGGATAGAAGTTTCCGGTCCCCAGTGGCGGTGAAGTGAATGCTCATGCGCAGGGGGAAGACGGATCAATGCGCGGCGAGGAAGCCTAGGGCGCATGCGCAGTATCCCCAGCCTCGGGCTAGCCCGCCGCTCTCCGCCACCTCTTTCTGCCTCGTGCGGGGCCGCCCCTCCCCAGCTTTGCTCTTTCTTACCTCCTCGGTGACCCCGCCGAAGCCCTCCCCCTTCTGGGCCTCAGTTTTCCCCTCTGGAGTACCCATGCAGCTGTGACCTTGGTGCGGAGGCCTCTGCGGCCCCGCGACCTCGTTCTGGGCAGTGTTGGGGAGGTGGGCGGCGGGGGTGCACCCCGGGGTTCGGAAGCAGCCTCACTACCTGTCTGGGTTTGGACTCAGTTTCCTCATGTGTGAAATGGAGAGGGGGGTCCCCGAAGGTCTGTGCCACAGTATTTTAGGTCATAGCAATGCCTCCTCTGTTCATCGATTCCCAGGCTTTGGAGCTCGATCCGGTCCCCTCCGACTCCTCCTTCCGAAGGCTGCCTCTCTTAAGCTCCTACTGCGTGCCAGGCATCAGGCCCTTGTCACTCCTCTGGTGCCTCCCCCATCTCACATGGCTGGCCGTACACCCCCATCCAATGCGATCAAAAGGACCTGGTCATTCACTCTCAGGAGGGACCGAACGAAGCATCAGCCTGCCAAGCCCCGAACTGTGTGCTGAGCCCTTTGGGTCCAGATAGAAAAGTAGGACACTCCCCGCTGGACACACTGTTCCCCATGCCTGCAGGGGCCTCGCCTTTATGTCCCAATGCCCTTGTCACCCCTTCCATAGAGCCCTTCCCCATCCACCACCCGTGGTAATGACTTCTCCTAGTACTTTGGTTTAATAACTAATACACTCACCGTGCAGTATTTTGTATTATAGTTGTCCGTGTTTGGTTCTTCCATCAACAAGCATTTATTAAACACCTGTTATGGGCCCTGGGGCTTAGCATGTAAAGATTGAAACAATCCCTGCTTACCTGGAGTGTGTCTTCTGATGGCAAGGATGACTGGTACCTGCAGCATAAATGTGAAAAGAGAATAAGTACCTACTAGTTAGATGCAGGGTAGTTGGGAGGAAGAACCCTGTCAGGTTGGGAGGTGGTGCTGAGGCTTCTTGAATGAATGAGCTGAAGGTGAAGAGGGGAGTGCATTCCAAGCCTGGGAGATAAATGGCCTGAGTCCAGGGATAACGGTGGGACAGTGTGTGACGCTGGATTGCAGTATAGAGGGGAAAGTTAACATTCAGTGAGGCTGGAAAGATAGATTGGGGTCAGTTTGTGAAGGACTCTAAAGGCTAAATGGAGGAGTTGATCTTTAAACCTAGAGACATCACCAGCGGAGTCGGAGTGGGGGACTGACACGCTGAGAACTGCATTCAAGGAAACTGACTTGGGCAGCGGGACCTCCAGGGGCCTGGACTAAGGGATCTGAACTCATAGTTTACGGGCCTTTTCTTTTAAACAACTTGCAATGTAATTGGTTTTATTATTGCAAGTTTTATTTTTGGCATTTAAAAAATATTTTTTCTGAAAAGGTCCATAGGCTTCACCAGGTTGCCAAAGGGGTCCATGACACAAAAAAGACGAACAGAAATGAGGTCCTAAACTCAGGTGGTGGCTGTGAGGAGAGAGAAGTGACTGATGGAAGTGACGTGAGGTGAGCAGAGGAAGGCAGTGCTGAGTTTGGAAGACTGCAAGGATCAGTCAGTCAGGAAGGGTGGTGCTTTTCACAGCCACACAGATATCTGGAAGAGGGAGGGATGCATTGTGGGAAGTGAGAGACATTGAGATTGAGATGCCTGGGACATCCGGTTTGAAATGTCCAGTAGGTAGTTGGTGATATGGAATTGAATTTCATTAGGGACTGGGGCTGATTATAGAGATTTGAGTTACTTGCATAGAGATGGTGATTGAACCATGTCAGTTGATAAGGTTTCCAAGAGTGTAGAGACGGAAGAGGGCCTAGGACAGAATTTTGGGGAGTGCTCACAGGTAGCGTAGTGAATAGGGAGCCAGCCAAGGAGACTGAGAAGGAGCAGTCAGACAGGAGAGAGTATCTGGGAGGAGCTGGGGATTGACAGTGCCAGATACAGATTGAAAAGGATAAGGACTGAAAAAAGATGCTCATGTTTGGTAATTAAGAGATCATTGGTAACTTTAGAGAGAGAGTAGTTTGAGTTCAGGCTGTAGAGGGTGAGAGGAGGAGAGAGAGAAGTGGAGACAGGGAGAGTGTTTTTTTTTTCCCCAGAATTGAGCTGGGAAGAGGAGAAGATGTATAGGATAATAGGTAGCAGGGATTGTAGGTGCTAGTGAATGCATTTGTTTTTAAGTTTTGAAAGACTTGGGCATATTTGAAGTCAGTTGAAAGTAATCAGTAAAGTAGGCAGAGGTTGAAGATTTGAGAGAGGGCAATGGAGGTTGTCATCTGCGAGAGGTGACAAGAGAGGAGGGGACTGAGAGCACGTGCAAATAGAGAGGTGGTACTGAATCCAGCTTTCTCCTGACTCCAGGGAATCCTTTTCTGGCCAGTGCCATAGGATGAAAAGCTTTGTGTTGTACCACCGAGCATGCTTTATTAACAGTCATTAAACAGTGCTGCTGTTCAGGTGATTAAAAAAAAACATGAGTCAGCCAGGTTGAGCCCCTTTTCTATGGCAATAAGGGTAACCTTGAGTTGTTTCTGAAGTGTCTTGGTATGTAACATTTCTTTCCATGAAAGTATGATCCATATGAAGCAGTAGACTGGCCAGGGCCTTAAAATTCTTTTTTTCTCTGAAATTCTTTTTTTCTTGAGCATTATGGTTACTTAGCTATATTTTGACAAACGAATTTAACTTGTTCGGAACACTAGAGTCCAGCGGGACTTATCCACCAATCAGATTTGAATTGTTAACATTCTGTGTTTGAATATACCACTCTGTATTTTCTGTTAACTGGCTTTTTCATTTGATATACTAATGAAGATTTGGTTCCACTTTCTTTAGAGAAAGAGAATTTTTGGGGTCAGCTTGACCAGTTTAAAGAATTTTGAAGATGTAATGAATTTTTTTTTTCCATGTAGCTTAGGCATAAAAGGAATTGTTTTGTCAAAGATGAAATCTATTAGCTCAAAGAGTATCAAGCCTTGGGAGACCCAGAGGTCTCTGTGTCTAAAGGATAAACCCTTTTTATTAGATCAAAGTGGAAAGGGTGCTCAGGCTATGAATAAACAGTCCTTTACTATTTCAATTGGCAATGGCGATTTTTTTTGGAGAAATAAAGATGAATTGTGGAATTGGATGCAAACTCACTCTGGTAAGCCTTTGTTAGACTTTTAAAAACTTTTAAAAACTAATGCTGTTTGGTCTTAGAGTTGAGGAAACTGAGTCAAGCACTGTTTGTGGTCGTGTGAGTGTTATTTCCTGAGTCTGTTTCTTCCTAATGTATCTAGAAGTAGGTGTGTTGAGCACAAAGGGAAAGAGGCTATTTTGCCCCTTGTGGGCAGCCTGTCAGCTCATTTTACATTGAGATCTGGTCCTCAATTTTAGTTTGGTTTCCACATAGTTACTAACCCTGTTGCTTTTCTATCTAGGAGAGTGACACATTATGTTAATGAAAGGGAAAGTAATAACAGTGGGGAGAGTTCTAGGAGGGGAGATAGGAGGGGAGATAGACAGATAGTCCCTAGAGGATTATGATAGCAACAGCCACATGAAATACCACTGGACTCTATTATCTTCCTAGAAAGACTATGATCACCCATCTGGGTTTGAACTTTTGTCCTGTTTAACTGAGTAAGAGTCTCTTGAGGAGATAGAGAGTTAAATTCCAACCTTCTTCAGTAAATTTATTGGGAGTATCCCAGTGGGGTTCTTAGAGGGGGGTACTCTGAGAACTGGACAGCATGAATCTCATTTAATCATGTCATCTGATTATGAGTTGATATTTATTGGGATTAGCTGAGGTAATGCTAATGTGATCCCAAATCCAGCAAATTATTATCTACTCTGTGCAGGGCCCTGTGCAGCTTTTGGAGGAGAAAGGAAGTTGAGATAAGAGATCTTTATTCTTCTGGAGTTTAGCGTTAGGTAGGTCAGTCAGTCAGTAAGCATTTATTAAGCACCTGCTTTGCCAGGCACTGTTGTATATGACACATGCATGGTAATTGACATCGAGATTCATCAAGTGCTTTCAATGTGTCATTTCATTTGATCCTCACACAAGCCTGTGAGGCTGGAGTTACTGGTATTGTTAGCCTCATTTTACAAATAAAATTTTATTTAAAAATTTTTTTTAATCCTATTTTATTTTATTTTCAGTTCCAAATTCTCTTCTCATCTCCACTTTCCCCACCCATGGAGAAAGCAAGAAAACAAAATCCATTACAAACATATATAGTTGAGCAAAACAAATTCCAGCATTAAGCCATGTCCCAAAAAAAAGGATGCTTCAATCTGCCCTCTGAGTCCATCACTTCTCTGTTGAACTGGGTAGCGTGTTTCATCATGAACCTGGGAAACCTAAAAAGACAAGGATGTGCATAAAACTGCATGTCAGATTGTTAAAGCTTTATTCTTAATCAGCGTGATTGGCAAACAAATGATCAAAAACAGAGTGTGTGATGAAATGCTTTCTCTTTTACAGTATACCTTATATCCTCTCTTTACCATGATGTAGTGGTAACCCTGGGTCCCCAACATGTTGCCAAGAGTGCGTAAGTTTCTACTGCTCTTTCTAAGTTGGAGAGGCTTCAAGGACTAGGCTGGGGTAGGGGAGAGGGGGTGTTCTCTCTCTGAGAACTTCCCAGTTTTGCCAGATTTTTTAAGAGACTCGTCACCGAATATTGACTCCTGGGGGATTTTTTTCTTTTGTGGCTGAAATAATGTGTGAAGATCTATATGTTAAGGTGTGGGAAAAGTTTTCAGTGATGAAATAGTGTGTCTTTTGAAGTATGAAGTACATATATTGAATACTGAGGGAGCTGGAGGTTTTGGTGTATATGTTTGAGTATGGGGAGATGGCCAAGGAACCTAGAATTAGGGTGCACGTGTGTGTGACCGCTGGGCAATGGGGGTTGTTAAGGGGAAGTTTCTCCATCATTTCTCTCCCAGTCTTTTTAATATTATTAATGTGATAGTGAAGTTTCCTTCAGCTGAAGGGACTGCAGGGGTTTAAGGGGGCTAAAGAAGCCAGGTGGGGTGATACTTGCATATAAGCTGTTTTACTGAAAGAATATCATTGTTGGGCCATTTAAAAGCTAAAAGATAACAGATATTTTCCCGGGTTTTAAAAACTATTAAATTTTTCCCCATGAAGTTTCTAGGCTTTTATATATAGAATCTTAAGTTGAAAGGGATATTAGAGGCCAAATCCATTCCCTACCCCCCAGCCTTTGCTTGAAGATCTCTATCCAGTACCAGGAAAGGCCTCACCTCCTGAGGCAGCCTCTCCTGCTTCTGGCTAACTGGGATGTAATCAAGCCTCAATCTGCCTCTCTGCCAATTCTATTCATTGTTACTAGTTATTAGAATCTAACAGAATAAGTCTGATTCCTCTGTGACATGACAGCCCTTCAAATCCATGAAGGTAGCTCTCAAGTTCTTCTTAAGTCTTCTCTTCTCCAGGCTAAATCGTACCAGGTCCTTAAGTTGACCTTCCCGGGCCATTCTTTGCTCAACTTTCTTTGGATGCTCTTCAACATATCAGTGTGCTTCCTGAAATATGGCACCCAGAACTGAGCACGGTACTCCAGATAGGATCTGATAGAGCATTGGATTGCAGACCTCTTGTGTCCCTCGTCCTTGACTTAGGTCTCTCTTAATGCAGCCTGAGATCACATTGGCTCTATATCATAATGGTAATTCATTTTGAGCTTGTAGTCCAACTAAAATTCCCAGGTCTTTGTCAGATGAACTTGTTTCTAGACATGCCTCCCCCATCTTGTGCTCCTGAAGTTGATATTTTTGAACATAAATGTAAGACTTTATGTTTGTCCCTATTAAATTTTGTCTTATTAAATTCCATTCAGTGTTTTAGCTTGTCAAGAATTATTGGGTCCTGACTCTATCATCTCTGTTGGCTGTTCCTCACAACTTTGTGTCATCTGCAAGTTTGATAAGCATGCCATCTATGCATTTATCCAAATTATTAATAAAAATGTTAAATTGGCAGGGCCAAAGACAGATCCTGGGGCACTCTACTAAAGACCTCCTTCCAACATCTAGCCATTAATGACCCATTGTGTCCAGCCGCTCAGCCAGTTCCAAATCCACGTAAGTGTATCTAACCCACATGTCTCCATCTTGTCCAGAAGAATAACATAAGAGACTTTGTCAAGTTCATTGCTAAAATCTAGATAAGATATATCAAGGGATCTACTAGTCTAGTAACCCTGTTCCCCCCAAAAAAGGAATTAAGGTTTAGTTTGACATGATCTGTTCTTGATAAAGCTATGTTGGGTCTTTGTGCTCACCATTTTCTTTTCTGGTTGTTTATTAACTATATCTTTAAAAATATGTACTAGAATTTTGCTAAACATCAAAGTTGAGCTCATGAGCCTTTAGTTTACAGGTTCTGCTCCCTTTAAAAAAATTCTGTACAACATTTGCTCTTCTTCAGCCTTGCAGTAAGTCTGTTCTCCACGATCTTTTTTTTTTAAGGTTTTTTTTTCTCCTGGTAAATGTACAGATTTATTATATTTTCTGCGAAATAAGACTCGAGTTGACTTAAGTCTCCCCATGTTTCTCTAAATTCCTTATGTTTGCCATTTCTTACATTGTGCTGATGTTGCTATTACATTCTCTCCCACTCCTGTTACAAACCTGTATCATCAAGCAAAACACATTCCTGAACTGGTCACATCCCCAAAAAGGCTCAGTTTATACTTTGAGCCCCATTACCTCTCTGTTGAGAAATGGGCTTCATCATGAGTCTTCTGGAATTGTGTTCAGTCACTGTGTTGATCAGAGGTCCTGTGTCTTTCACAGCTGTTTGTCATTATAATACTATTGTCATTGAATAAACTGTTCTCCTAGCTCCTCCCACTTTAATCAGCATCATACAAGTCTTCCCAGGTTTTTCTGAAACCATCTGCTTCATTATTTCTTAGAGTACAGTAATATTGCATCACATTTACATACCGTAATTTGTTCAGCCATTCTCTAGCTGGTGGACATCCTCTCCAGTTTCCAGTTCTTTGCCACCTCAAAAACAACTGCTTATAATATTTTTGTACATCCTTAGAGTCTATTTTGCTTAGAACTAATCTGTTCTTTAATCTGTTCTCCCTCTCATTCCCCTTTCTCTCTTTTCCCGTTTCTTTCCAGTTTGCCCATTAAGTAAAACATTTCTGAACCTATTGCTGTATGTATATTTTTTCCTCCTTTGACTGGTTCAGATGAGAATGAGATCGAATTATCAACCACTTTTTTACCCCTTTTTCCTTTTTTATATAGACTTCTACTTTCTTACACCCATCATATGAGATAATTTTCTTCATTTTTCCTATCTGCCCATTGTATTCCTCTTTCCTTCCCTTTCCATTCAAGATCATCAAAATATCACAGAATAGCTCCCAGGCCTTCTGTCCAATTAGACTCTCTCTGTGACCCCAGTGATGATAAAGTTCTTAGGAGTCACACGTGTCATCTCGCTGTCTTAGGATGCAAAGAGTTTATCCTTGTTTTTATGTTATTTTTGATTCCTGTGTTTGTACTTTAAAGTTTTTATGCAGCTTTAGTCTTTTCATGAGGAATGCTTGGAAGCCTTCTTTTTCATTAAAAGTTCATTTTTCCTTCTTTAGGATTATTCTCAGTATTGCTGACGACATGACATTATTCTTGGTGGTAAGCCTATGTCCTTTGCTTTCTAGAACATTGTATTCCAAGTTCTTTGCTCCTTTATAGTGGTGACTGCTAAGTAATGTGTGGTTCTGTAATTCTTGATACTTGAATTCTTTCTTTCTGGATGCTTTCAGTATTCTTCTTTGACCTGGAAGCTTGGGATTGTAGCTGTAATGTTCCCCAGAGTTTTCATTTTGGGCCTTTCTTTCAGGATGTGACTGGTAGATTGTTTCTAGGTGGTTTTCTTTTATGATTTCGTAAAATGTGATGTGTAGACTTTTGGTCATGGATTTTAGGTAATCCAGTGATTCTTAAGCAATCTCTCCTTGATGTGTTTTCCAGGGCAGTTTTTGCTATGAGATAGCTTAAGTTTTCTTTCTTTTCTCTTTTTTTAAATTTTCCAATCTTCTGACTTTATTTTAATATTTCCTGTTGTGTTGTGGAGTCATTATCTTCTGTATGGTTTATCCTAAGTTTTAGGGAGCTTGTTGCTTGGCTAAGTTTTTCTTCCTCTGATGCCAAGTTTTTAGTTCCCTTTCTAGTTCTTTCTTCCATAGCTTTTATTTCTTTTCCAATTTTTTCTTCTAGCACTATCATTTGATTTATAAAAACATTTTAAAACTTAAAAAGCAAAAACACCTCTGCCTCCCTGTCTTCTAGGAATTCTAGTTAAACTTGTGCCCAAGTTTGTTTTTCTTTGATCCTTTGCTTGTAAATGTCTTAGGGTCATTTTCTACTGCTAGGTTTGTTTCTTGAATGTCCCTGTCCCCATAATAATTGTTTACGGTGGGGTTCTTTTTTGTTTGCTCATTCTTTCAGCATACCACCTGACTTTGGACTTGACGTTGAGGCTGGCCTCTGTGCACTTCTGGAAGGAATGCCCTTTTGCTGCTTTCGTAGTGTAATAGGTGTTGTGTTATTCCAATGGATCTCAAAGACAGCTCGTGATGAGAACTTACAAACTCTCAGTGATTCCAAAGTGATCTGATCCAGAGTAGAATCCAGTTTCTGCCCTTTTCATCTTAATTCTGCAAGTTCCTGAGCAACTGGCCTCTGGGCTTGCCCTGTTTGGAGTTCCAGTAGACTGCTGCTGGACTTGGCCCCTGCCAGCCGATTGGAAAGCTCTGCTGGTTCAGAGGGACAGAATTGCAGGCTCCTCTTTGTTCTGAGCTAGCTTCCCTGGGTATTCCTTTGCAGGCTTCACACTGGGCTGGAGGCTGGAAGTGAGTCCCTGCTCTTAACCCTAGCCCTAATTGTACTCACCCTGAAACGCCATCCTGTAGGTATAGATTCCTTCTTCAGTCAGCCCTGGATCTGTGACCTAGAACTGGGTGGTGAGCCGCAGAGATGCTACTTGGCATCTCTTCCTGCACATGGTCCGTGCTTGGGCCCCCTCAGTGCTGGCATTGCAATCTCTCTTTGCCCCAGGGTGCAGCCTTGTCTCCAAAGTCCTAAGACTTCTGTCTCCCTATGACAAGCTGAGCTGGAAGAACAACTCCTCACTGTGACTTGTTCTTGGATTTTCCCCACTGGGCCTTGTCTGGTGCATTTTCTAGATCTGTTTGAAGGAGTCGTGGGGTAGATCTTGGCTCTGCTTCTCCCTCTAGTGCTGCCATCTTGTCTCCACCCCATGTGCGTGATCCTTCAGAAGTCACTGAGAGCAGCTTAGCAGCTACATCTTCATTTTTAGGTTCCTGGGTGGCAGTTCATCTGGGCCCAGTGACAGTGAGGGGATTTCTCACTGTCTTTCGGTTATCTTGGATTGCAGCTCCCTCTTGGCTATTTCTGTCTGTCCTTTCCAATCCAAAGGTCATTCTTTCTGTCAGAGAACACAGAAGCAGAAGAATTAAATAGTCTGATCTCTGCCTTGGTGTATGCTATCATCCATTCGTGGTGAAGGAACAGGCCCAGCCCTTCTTTGACCCTCTCTTCCATAATTTATAAATGAATCCCTTGGCCACCTTCATCAGCATTCCTCACCAGCTTTATATTCCAAGCTGTTGATCTGTTTGCTTACCTGCCCTGTGCCTGTTTTCTAGACCTGTCTTTTTAGAAACTAAAATACTTGAATTTCCTGTCAATACAAATTAGTCTCCTCAGACTTCCCCTTTTTCTTTATCTAATAGTATCTTCTTGTCTCCAGAATGTCATTCTTGAAAGCCTGTCATTCCAGCTGGGTTGATTTCTTCTAGAGAATCTATGGGATCCTGCTTATCCTTTTCTAGACCCTTTGAAATCTGCTCTCCCAAGATCTGGGATGTTGGACTATGCTTGCATCTCTTCTGCACAGTCTTAAATTCTACAGAAATGCCATCACCCCGTAGGCTCCCATCATTTCTCTGCTTTAACAGCTTCCTTGTTGGTCAGGACATCAAATAAATGACCCTTTCCTCTTGTTGCTTCCACAACTTTTGGAAGGGTGAATGAAGCTTTTTTTCCACATTGGGACTAATTTAATAAACTTTCCCTATATGTAGACATGGAGGAGAAGCCTCTTCTTTCATTTTAACTTCACAAATGATAAGTAGAATTACCTGTTTGTGAAACTACTCTGCTTGTAAGCCAGGTGATTTTTCTATCGTCCAGAAGATCTTCAAATAAGATTTTTTAGAACACAGCTTACTTGAGATAGCATGAAATTATACCTGAGACTATCAGAGTGAGTAGAAGTTTCAAGTAGTCTGGCCGTGGAACAAACTGTGAACCATATATGACCTCTCACCTTTCTCCTTTGCTGGATCTCCATCTCCGTCACTTGCTAACGATGGTGGTCCCCCAAGCCTCTCTCCTGGGCGCTCTTTTCCTGTTCCTCTATACTGTTTGACTTGCTGTGGCCCCCATTGAGGGTAGGGCCTGTCTCGTGTCTTTCTTTGTAACCCTTGTGCTTAGCACAATGCATAGCACATAGTAGGTATTTAATAAATGCCGGTTGACTTGACTAGCTTTTTAAAAACATATCCTACTCTTATTGGAATTTGAAAAACCATACATCAATGCAAATGTTTTAAATGGTGACCCAAATAATAATTTACTCAAGCAAAAATAGCACCTGGTTTTTCTTTTTTGAAGTAGAAAAGAGGGAATGGGTAGGATAAATGGGCTACTCCAAAGTAATATGCAAGCCAAAAATAATGAGAACTGCTGTGTAGCAGTATTTTCTAGAGAGTTATTCTCTTATTCTTTACTGAATGAATGAATGAATGAATGAATGAATGAATGAATGAATGAATGAATAGGTTAGCAAAGCCGGCAGTGGGTTGACAGGGAGCAGCTTGACTTGAACTTTGCTGCTGACACAGTGAGTTCTCAGAAACATGGTATAACTTCTTCCTGTATCTTGAAACTCAGACTCTCTGTGAGGGGCATTATCATTTCTTTCATTTGACCCACTCATTTTACAGGTGAGCAGACTGAGGCCCAGGAAAGTTCCAAGTGGCACACCCATCATTCATTCCTTGTTCGGCAGGAGCATTCCTGCTTTGTTCACAGCCCCATCCTGCTTCTCTTCTGCAAAATGGAAATGAGGCTGGAACCAAATGATGATTTGCTAACTGAGTGGGAATATCACTAAATCTGGAGGCTGATAATAGAGACCACTCCTCCCTCAGGGAGTTTTACCAGCTGTTTGCTGGGCATTTCTCCATGGATGTTGTAAGTTTATCTCAAACTCCCTCTGTAGAGAGAGCTCATTATTTTCCTCCCAGAACCCAGGACGTAGCCTGTTCTGCCTCTGCCATATGTATCTGGCGTGGCCGCTGCTGTCTGCCAGTCTGCCTCTCATCTCCTTTTCCCTCCATCCAGCCCTGCACACAGCTTCCAAAGTCATTGCCCCTGTGGCGTCAGTGCCTCACCGATTCATCAAGACACCTACAAGCTTTTCACCCTGGCATTTCAAACCCTGTGCAGTCTGACTGCAGGCAACGTTTCCAGACCTCTTTCATGGACCCCATGTTGCGGTCAGAGCAGCCTACGAGCTGTTCTCCAGGCTGAGCATTCTGTCTCCTGCCTCTCTCACTCCTCAGTAACCTCTCTGTCCTGGAATCCGGAGCTTTTTTCGAGGCTCATGGCCGGGGCGGGACAGGGAGGGGGCCTCAAACATCTCCTGCAGGAAGCCCTTCCTGATATCCTCCCTCCCCTTGCCCCGTGTCAGTGCTCTCTCCCTCCCTGTCCTGTGTGTTGACTTAGAAAATCACAAATTGACTTTATTGTTGTTGCATTCTATTTTTATTTTGTTAAATATTTCACTGTCACATTTAAATCTGGTCTGGGACAAGTTTGACCCCTCTGCCCTAGTAAACTGTAAACTACTTGAAGAAGGAGACTGGTTTCATCTTTAATGTTGTATCCCTAGAACTTAGCACTGGATGCTTTGTTCATAGTAGGTGCTTAAAAGATGTTTGTTGACCTGAATTGAGAATTGTGTAAAAGTCACCCAGTTCATAAATGTGGTCATCTTTACATGAATCACACTAGGTGCGGTAATTCATTGCCTTTGACTTGACATTGGACTCTCACTTTCTTTTAAAACAACATTGCCAGTGGCACATAGTAGTACATATCTGCTATCCCAGCTACCAAGGAAACTGAGGCTGGTGGAGCTCTGAGTTGGGGGGGCAGGGCCCGAGGCAATGTTGATTAGGTGTACACAACAAGGTCTGTATTCGTATGGCAAGCCTGGGGTGGGGGGCAATGCTGGGGTGCATAAGGTGGTGTAGACCCACCTAGGTTAGAAATGGAGCAGGTTGAAGCTCCCAGGTTGATTGATTTATATGTAGTGGGATCAGCATGTGATAGATCTGGCTGTATTCTAGCCTGGATGAGATAGGGAAACCCCGTCTTTTAAAAAATAAAGGCTAAAAACGTAATTTACTAACAGCTCTAGTGGTTTATAAATAGTAGTTAATAATGGGGTGCTTTACTGTTTTACAAAATTCTTGACATGAATTAGGGTCAGCTAGGTGGCCGAGTGCAAACCCCAGTCAGGAAGGCCTGAATTCAGATTCTGCCTCAGACACTCACTAGCTGTGTGACCCTGGGTACCTAGGTCATTTATCTGCTGTCTGCCTCAGTTTCCTCATCTGAAAGATAGGGATGATAATAATAGCACCCACATCTCAGGGTTGTGTTGAGGATCAAATGAGATAATCATTGTAAATTACTTAGCCCAGTGCCTGACACATAGTAAGCAATATATAAATGTTAGCTGCTATCATTATTATTAACATCTCATTGCTTACAGCAGCTCCATGAGACCTATACAGGTCCTCTGTCCAGTACTCTGTCCACAGTCCTGTCTTTGCTCCCTCATTTTCCTTATGCTATTTTCCCAGCCATATTGAAGGATTATTAAGCATAGAGTATCTTGGTCTTCACCTGTAAAATGAAGATGTGGGATTAGAAGGTCCCTGCCATCCCCAGCTCTGACTCTGTGAATAGAGCCCAGAAAGTGTTTCAGGGAGGAATTGACAGTCGCTGTTTGATGCTACAGTCATTAACGATGCCAGAAAGGACACGCTAAGACTGCTCTCTCCAAGGACACCACTTACCTCTTTATTGGTGCAGCCAGCGGCTTCCCTGAGTCTTGTCTTTCTCAGCCTTTGAGGTGGTTTCCCTGACTCATTTGCCTGCTCCTTATTAATGCCCTTTTAAAATGTTTGCTGATGGTTTTTAATGTCATTGTCACTTCCCAGATGACAAACGGGTACAATCAGAACAAGCCAGCACGTGGTCCACGTCTAAGATTGTGTGCCTTATTCTACACTTGTCTCACGTCTCTGCTTACGAAGTCCAGACTGTCCTTGGAGTTACCATTAGTTATTTGTATTAATCAGAGTTCTGAGTCTTTCATTGTTTTGCTTTCTGTTTTCCTGGTCACGTTTCTTTGTGTTTTCCTGGTTGTTTTCTTTTAGTTTTGCTTGCTTCATTCTGTATTCACCCCTTTTCTCAGAATTCTTTCTATTCACTTTTTCTGGTGGTACAGTAAATTCCATTACCGTAATAGTTTTCTTTCCGGTGTGTGTACCCGTGGGCTTATTCCTGGGCCCTTTTTTTCCCATGTATTGGTGATTTCATCAGCTCCTTTAGATGCACCTATAACCTCTATGCAGATGACTCCCAAATCCAGCCCTTGTCCAATTCTTTTGAGTTCCAGTCTCATTCCAACTGATTGGTGGTTAGTCAGTAAGCATTTATTAAGTGCCTACTACGTGCCCGGCACCTGTGCTAGGTAGTGGGGAATACAAAAAGAGGCAAGTGATAGTCCCTGCCTGCAGGCCTCTTAATCTAATGGAGAAGACAGTCTATACAAGCAAGTTATATGCAGGATAATGGGAAATCATAAGAGAGGGGAAGGCACTAGCATTAAGGGGTTGGAAAAGGCTTCCTGTAAAAGATGAGATTTTGGTTGGAACTTGAAGAAGCCAGGAGGCAACATGAAGAGGCAGGCATTCCAGGCCTTATCATGTCCCCTGAGATATTCCCTAGGGACCCCAGACTGAGCAAGCACGCATAGCTCATAGCTTTCTCTTAAGTCTACTCCTTCCCTATTTCTGCTGAGTCGCCCAGGTCTGTGTTTTTGGAATCATTCTTTTTTTTTTTTTAAATTTTCAGCATTTACTTTGATAAGATTTTGATTTCTGAGTTTTCCCCCTCCCTCCGCAAGACAGAATACAATCTGATATAGGCTGTACATGTGCAATCGTGTTAAACATATTTCCACATTATCATGTTGTGAAAGAAGAATCAGAACAAAAGGGAAAAACCATGAGGAAGAACAAAAAAGAGAGACCATAGTATGCTTCGATCTGCATTCAGACTCTGTAGTTCTTTCTCTGGAGGTGGATATCATTTTCCCTCATGAGTCTTTTGGAATTGTCTTAGATCATTGCATTGCTGAGAAGGGCTAATTCTATCAAAGTTGATCATTGCACAGTGTGACTGTTACTGTGTACAATGTTCTGGTTCTGCTCATTTCACTCAGCGTCAGTTATGCAAGTCTTTCCAGGTTTTTCTGAAATCTACCTGCTCATTATTTCTTTCTTTTTTAAAAATGATTTATTTATGTATAGTTTTCCACATTTACTTCCATAAGATTTTGAGTTCTAAATTTTCTTTCCCTCCTCAAGACAGCATGCAATCTGATGTAGGGTGTACGTATACATTCATATTAAACATGTTTTCGCATTAGTCATGTTGTAAAGAAGAATTAGAACCAATGGGAGAAACCACGAGAAAGAAGAAACAAAAAGGAGAGAGCAAATACTATTCTTCACTCTGCATTCAGACCCCGTAGTTCTTTCTCTGGAGGTGGATAGCATTTTCCATCATGAGTCTTTTGGAATTATCTTGGATCATTGCATTACTAAGAGGAGCTAAGTCTGTCAAAGTTGGCTCTTGCGCAGTGTGGCTGTTACTGTGTACAACGTTCTCTTGGTTCTGCTCACTTCACTCAGCATCAGCCCATACAAGTCTTTCCAGGTTTTTCGGAAGTCTACCTGTTCATCGTTTCTTAGAGCACAATAGTATTCCATTACATTCGTATACCATAACTTGTTCAGCCATTCCCCAATTGATGGGCATCCCCTCAGTTTCTAATTCTTTGCCACCACAAAAAGAGCTGCTATGAATATTTTTGTACATGTGGGTCCTTTTCCCATTTGTGTGATCTCTTTGGGATACAGCCCTAGAAGTGCTATTGGTGGGTCAGAGGGTATGCACAGTTTTATAGTCCTTGGAGTCACTCTTGTCATTTTCCCCCCACCTGTATGTGAGATCGTTTGCTAAATCCTGTTAATTCACCCTCTGGAAATGTTCTCCACCATCTTTTCTCCACTTTCATGGGTCCTTATCGCCTCTCATCTGAACCATTGCCTAGTGTCCTAATTGGGCTCCTGCCTCCAGCCTCTATCCTTCCCAAACAGCTGCCAGATTGATATTCTGAAAGTACTGCTTTCTTTGGCCGCCTATTGCTCAGGATAAAATATGATCTCCATGGCTTTGGCGCTGAATGCCCTTTTCAGCCTGGATCCAGTTTCTATTTCCAGGCTGCTTAAGCATTCCCCCACCTTCACACATGGCCTGTCTCAACTGCTTTGGCTTCTTTGCCGTTTTCCTGACAATTTATTCTATCTCCTGCCCTGTTCTTTGTGGAATGCTCTGCCTCTTGGAATTCCCTTGCTCTCTTCAAGGCTCAGCTCAAATGCCACCTGGTTATACCAGGGCTTCCCTAACCCCCCCACCCCAGTTGTTAGTGGTTCCCCCTGAAATCACTTTGTATTTGCATAGATTTTGTATTTACTTCACCCCACCCCCAAACCCTAGTAGAATGTAGGGTTCTTAGAGACTTTTGTTTTTGTCTGTATGCCCCAGTGCCTCTCAGTGCTTAGCACGTAGTAGGTGTTAAACGAAGGCTTGTTGAATTCAACTTGCAAAGTGCTATAACAGCATTTGGACGTATCACTTAGAGAAAGCCATTTTTTAACCGTTGTGTGAATGGGAAAGGAAAAATATAATTTCTCCCATGCCTCAGTAAGTTGCTTTTTTTCCTAAACCATAACAAAGAATTTTTGTTTAAAACTTTATTGTTCTAGTCAGCATAAACCAAATGGAAAATTTTGAGAAATTAAAGAAAATCTTACTTTGCAGAGGTAAGCAGTTAATTTAAGGCGAGCCTTTATTCAGGGGGTCAGTGCCATCTTTTTAAATTAATTAATCAATTCATTTTGGTCAGCAGCCTGTTAGTGGTAGTCCAGTTACTGTTGTCCGTAGGAACTGACAAGACTAATAAGCCGTAGACCAGAAGAAGGGCTATGTTGGGAAATTGGCCAGTGCTGATTAAGGTTCTTTTTGTGACCCTAAACATGATGGGTAGAGGAAGGCCCTTTGTACTCCCCTACTCAGGGTAGGAGACACTTGAGTTAAGGAATCCATTCTTCTTGGTGGAGGAGAGAGGGCATTTCAAATGTCTGCCGGATAAGCAGAGTTCCTCATATACCAGAGGAAGCGGCCTTAGTTTTGGTCAGGTTCGTCAATTTCAGGAATTGGAGGACTTGAAACTGCTGGAATACAAGGAAAGGAAAAGATGAGTCTGGAAGGAATAACGGCAGTTGTTGTCAGTGACCTTTCACTGAAAGCTAAGGCCAAGAAACCCAGCTGCTGACCCCTCCACCCCACTTCTCATATTGGAATTAATGGGCTGGGAAACCCAGAGCTTAATGGTAGTATATTGAATTCATTTCATTTCTAACAAGCCAGAAGCTTGACCCATACATACTATTATTCCTGTGTTTGGAACACTGATTCTTATAACTTAATGCATTATTACTATGACATCCACACATGTGGAAAAGACTAGAAAAAGATTTTGAACAGGAGTTGGGGTTTTGTTTTTTGTTGGGTTTTTTTTTTTTACTTATTTTAAGGAGGTTTGAGCAGTAATGGTTGAAAGACAGTGGCCTTTGGGTGGCTTTGAAACTCTTTTTGGCAGCTGTAGACTCCAATTCAACAAATGTTTGTTAAGCACCTGCTGTGTTGAAGATGCTGTTAGGTGTCTGGAATGCCAGGAGAGATGTCAATACCACATTGTCTCTTCTCTGCAGGAGAATGTGCTGTGATGTGAGGGGACCTAGTGTAAGGGTAAAAGAGAGCTTGCTTTCGTAGAACTTGCTTTCATCTGGAAGGGCTGGGGGAGGAGTTTTGTGAAGCAGGTGTCAGCGAATTGGGCCTTGAACAATCAAGGCCTAGAGAACCCATTCCCAGTGGGAGAAATGCCCCAGGCAAGATCACCAAGATGAGAGAAATTGGGGGCAGGGGAATGGACACGAAGAATAACTCCGTTTTGCCGGAATGTAGAGTTTTGAAAGGAGAGGGGCAATGGGGAGCCACTGAAGGTTATGGAGTCAAGTCAGTGTGCCTGCTACAGCCCTGGCCTGAGTAAGCCCTCAAGATGCAAAGACAAAAACCAGGCCCTGCCCTCAAAGTGGGGAAAAACCACGTGTGAAGGACTCTATGTAAACAGGATAAATTGGAGGTGATCTTAGAGGTAAAGCACTGATATGAAGAAGGATTAGGAAGATGGGATCTTAGCTGAGGCTTGAAGGAAATCTGGGCAGCCAGGAGGCAGAGATGAGAAGGGAGAGAATTCCAGGCTTGGAGGACAGCCAGGGGAGGGGGCAGGAGTCAAGAGATGTTGGAGGAGTAGCCAACAGGCCAGTGTCACTGGACTGAAGAGCACATGGTGGCAGAGGAAGGGAGAGGAAGATTGGAAAAATAGGAAGGGGCCAGATGATGAAGGCCTTTAAAAGCCCATCAGGGTTTGATTCTAATCCTGGAGTTGATTGACTTAGGGACGTGACATGGTCAGATCTGTACTTTATACCATCATTTTGACAGCTAAGTAGGGGAAAACTTGAGACTGGAAGAAGAGCCAGTGAGCTATTGTGATAGTCTGGGGGTGCATGTGAGTGTGCGTGCTCACATACACACGTGCATATATACACAGATGTATATGAAATGGTGTGAAGGCAAATTCATCAGGATTTGTCACCCGATTGGATATGAGGGATGAAAGAGAATAAGGAGTCACAGGTGACATGTGGGCTTCAAAACCAGGAAGATGGTGGTGCCTTTGACAGTAACAGCAGAATTAGGAAGTGAGGAGTGTGGGGGCCAAAGATGACGAGCCCAGTTTTGGACATGTTGAGTTTACGATGTCTCCAAGAAAACCAGTGAAGAGATGCAAAACTGGTGATTGGGAGAGAAGTCAAGGCTGGATAAATAGATCTGTGAATCATCTGCATAGAGAGGATAATTATGGGAACTGATGAGGTCACCAGGACAGTACAGAGGTAGAGAAGAAGGCCCAGGACAGGGCTTTGGGGGCCACTTTTGACTAGCGGTGAACCTGGCTGGAGATTCTGATGAAGACCAAAGATTGGTCAGATAAGATAAAAGAGCCAAGAGAGAGCCACGTCATGAGAATCTAGAGAGGAGAGAATATCAAGAAGGAGAGAGGTGGACAGTGTCGAAGGCTGCAGGATAGGGAGCAAGAAAAAGCCTCTGATTTGGCCATTAAGGAATCCATTAATAACTTTGGAGAGAGAAGATTCAGCTGGGTGATGATGTTGGAAGCCAGACTGAGAGTTCTGAAGAGAGTGAGAGGAAAGGAAGTGGAAGCACTGATTGTAGATTCCTCAAAAAATTTAGCTAGGGGGCAGCTAGGTGGTGCAGTGGATGGAGCACTGGCCCTGGATTCAGGAGGACCTGAGTTCAAATGCCATCTTAGACATAACACTTACTAGCTGTGTGACTCTGGGCAAGTCACTTAACCCCAATGGCCTCACAAAAAAAAAAGTTTACCTAGAAAAGGGAGGTGAGATACAGGAAGATGGCAAGTGGGATGTGGATCGAGGGAACGACTTTGGAGGATGGGGAGACATCTTCCTTCCCTCCTCTTCATAGGCAGTAGGGAAGCAGCCAGGAGACAGGGAGAGAATGAAGATGAGTGGGAGTGAGCTGGCAAGGAAGGGATGGAAGGGGATCACTTGAGCATGTTAGTGGGTTGGCCTTGGCAAAGAGAAGGGCCTCCTCTTCCTGTGAGACAGGGATAAAGAAGAAGGTAATAGGGGAAAGGGTCTGAGTGAGAGGAGAGGACAAGCGAGGGAGTTGTGGCGCTGTACCAGGGGCGTTGACAAGAATACTCAGGCAGTGTGGTGGGGAATGGGTTAGAGATTCGATGGACCAGGGGTAGGAAGAATATGTAGAAAGCTCCTGACAATAATCTAGAATTGTGGGGGCCAAAGTGTGACCCTAAAGGGGGTTCTTGTCTCCAGTACAACTGCTTCACATTTATCAGGCCCTTCCTACGTGCTAAGCACCAGACTAAGTGCCTAAGATGCAGAGAGGGAATGAGACCTTCTTTCAAGGGATGGGAGAGAAAACTCCTAGAAGAGTTCAGCTGCGAGGGATGGAGAATCCCGGCAGTCCTTCTGGTACCTGGGAGGTCTGTGGTTGGTGACTTCCAGCTCATCCAGGTGGTGTGAACAGCCATGTCCCTCCTCTCCTTCTCCCCCTTCCCTCCCCCCCCCCCCCCCCGTTGGGGTGGGAGGTGGGGAAATAGTGTGAGCTGTAGCAGCGGCTCAGGTGCCAGGTTGTGTTTCCACATTGTCTCTCCCCCACTTTAATTTTCTGTCATTTTCTGTGAGATGGGCAAGCCACAGGAGAAGCAGATTCCAGGCTCCCAGCCTCAGGGTCTCTTTATCCTTTGCTTGTGTAAATGAAACTACTTTTTCCAAAGTTATCAGTGATTTCTTAATTGTCAAACTTGGTGAGCTTTTCTAAATCTTTATCTTTTTTTGACTTCTACATTGACCATCCTTTCTCAAACACTTAGTCTTTTCTCTCTGGTTTACTAAAAGTTGTTTATAACTGACCAGAATACTCATATCTGTACATTTTAAAACTTGGGAACAGAATTTCCTAATTTGTTTAAACATCTTCTAAATAATGAATTTCAATGGGTTTTGAACCTATCTGCAAAAATATAAAAATGAAACCTCTTTTAGTAAGTTTGCAGGGAGAATGGATTGACATCGTGGAAGCCACACATTTACTATTGGAAAATAAAGTGGCAAGGTTTGCAAATTTGACCAGTGCTACTGCTCCTCCATTCGCATCCATGAGTCTGGGAGGTGTCTTTTTTTTTTTTTAAGCAAAGACAGCTGTTAAAACCAAGTATTAAAATGAATTAAACTTAGACTTTCTAAATGTCAAACCAAGATCTTGAAATATAACAGAACATACTCAATCATATTACTTTAATGATATTTTAAAGGAAAATGTATTTTGTATCATTAATAAATGAAAGGTTTTCATAATATTAATTTATTTCATCCTTTAATCCTGTTCTATCCTACTATATATGTGTTCATAATTATTAGTACTGTAGTATGTATAGATACAGTTTATAAATAAAATCAATATCAAGATTATGTGCTCAATGGTTTTGTTACTGACATGAGTCCAGATTTTTAAAATTTTGGACATTACTGGTCCATATATAAAAGAAATGGGAGGCTGCCCTCTTGTGGCTACATTGAGAATGCACAGGAAGAACCGCTTAAGAAAGTGTAGAGACGGTAGGAGGAGGGTGCTTGGGGTAAGGCAGAAGGAAGAGGTAAAGATTTAAGACTTGGAAGAAGATGAAGGTGTCGGTCTCTCGAATAGAAAGGGAAATTAGAGGTGAGACAAGTTTTGGAGGGAAGACAGTGAGGCCAGGCTTAGGTGCCAGCAAGATGTCCAGGTGGCTAGATCTAGTAGGAAGGTGAAACCAGCAGCCTGGAGATTGGGGAGAAGTCAGGAGCACACACAGATATTTGTAGATGGATAATGTGTATTAATTAGGGGCAGCAGTGTAGTACAGTGGATAGACCGCTGGGCCTGGAGTCTCGACTCATCTTGCTGAGTTCACATCCTGCCTCAGATGCTTACCCAAGCAAGTCACTTAATCCTCTTTGCCTCAGTTTCCTCTTCCGTAAAATGAGCTAGAGAAGAGGGATTTTTGCCAAGAAAAGTCTGACATGCTCTGACATGACTGAACAATAATATGTAATATGATAAACATTTATGTTGTAACCTTAGAGATTAGACCTTTTAATATTTGTTTCTTTATTACATCCTTCCTAAAACAAAACTGTGTTTTGTGAATAGGGCTAGGGAATATATATTTTTAAATGTTAGTAGTCATGCCTTATAGGCACTAATACATGATTTACAGACAAAAGGTTTGAAGTTTATTTTTAAAAAACCCAAAAAACAAGAAGCTTGTTGTCTCCAAAGAGTGCTTTAGATTCTTATCACTCATCTAACCTCAAGGCTCAAAATTCCAAAGGGTTGAAAATAGGGGCCAAATAATCATTCCACCAAAATGTAGGTTAGCCCTAATTTGTAAAAACCAAATGTGAGCTGGGGAGCATGCTCCTTGATGAAGAGTGGCTGAAAAAATGACTGGAGTCATTTGTAACAGAATTTTTAAAAATATTTCAGCATCCTGTACTTTCTTGTCTTCAGTAGAGCTCACAAATTTTTTTTTGAGATTTTTTTTTTTAATCCTAACCTCAGGAAAAAAAGGATCTTAACTTGAAAAAAGAAAAATATTGTAGTGAAATGTGTTCTTCTTTCAACTCTTACTGAAAATGGCAGCATTGCTTTTCATTATATTGTCACTAAGTAATGGAAGCTTAAGTAACTTTTTCATGGTTTCACTTTGGGGTAAAAAGAGGAAGTTGAGCTACAAGTGGTCTCCCAGGTGAGGAGAGCCCTGTCAATTCTAACATTCCCTGATTTATTTTTTTCATCTAATTTTTCTGGGCCTCATTTTCCTCGTTTGTAAAGTAAGGAGGTTCTGCCTCTAAAACTGTATAATTTGAAATGACTCAGAGATGAAGAGCTAGCTTGGCTCTCTGTTGGTACAGCAGCAGAACTACAGATTTGTGATCCTGGAGGGCGGGGCCTGCTTCTTATGTATCTGATTGCTAGACTGTCTGGAGCACTTGAAGCAGGCATTCAGGAAATGCTTGTGGGTTTGTTGATTGTAGATTTAATATATAGGTGTGTTTTGTAGAGCACAGTATCTTAAAATTAGTACCTTTATCATGAAAAAGTTCTAAATTCTAAAAGTAAGGGGATGGTGAAATTTCATTATGTTTGACCACTGATTTCAGAAAAGGGAAGTGGTTCCTAATTTCATTTTTCCAAGTGATTAACAATTGTAGTTAAAAAGGATGCCATTTGTAAAATGTAATTATAAGTATAATTAGGAAGAGGAATAAACTAAGAAGAAAAGTTTTTAATAAGAAAAATACTGGAATGTTTTTGATTTCTAAAGAATATTTGCAATTTTATCTTTATAGATCAAGGAACAGAGAAACATGAAGGAACAGTTTCTACTTCTGGGATCACTGATCAAGAGAAGGAATTATCAAGCAATGCTTTTCAAGCATTCGTGGTAAGAAAATATTTCATGGTTATGTGAAACTTTTGAGAAACTTCTTTCATTCGTATTAGACATTTTTTGTTGCTTTTAGGCATATTGTCTTTGGTACGCACATGAGAATCTTTTAAGTTTCTGTGAAGTTTGAACTTCTTTAAAGGCCATTGAAAGGATTTGGAAGGGCAACTTTTTCCCCTTGTGTTGCTTGCACAAAACCGAAAGAACTATTCTCTGACGTTTGCTTTCCATAGGCTTTTGAACTTTTTATTTAAATTCAGAATTGGGATTTCTTTGAATTCAGCACCTGTCTTGGGCCCACTGACGATGTTGTGTACCTTTGGCATTTCCCATATTCGAAAGGTCAGGGATTTTACCTCTTGGGAGTTTAGACTCATCATTTCTCTTGGAGGAGAAACCAGATATGGCTTAGTAATGTGACCTTAGGTAGTATGGGCTTGTGACTGACCTTTCTTTCCATTAATCTGAGGGATTTTGTTCTATCATGATGTGCATGAAATCGTTTTTGAAACTCGTAGTTTATGGGGCTAGAGTGTAAGTCACTGCATGTGCCCTTTGTAGGCTGGGAATTATGAAGCGTGCCTGCAGCACTTGGCCTGCCTGCAGGACATCAACAAGGATGACTACAAGATCATCCTGAACACGGCGGTGGCCGAGTTCTGTAAGAACGAGCAGACGACCACCGATCACTTGAGAGCGACATTGAACCAGCTGAAGAATCAGGTAGGCCGGCGCCGGTCAGCGTTGTTCATGTGGTCGGTGCCATGGTGCTGGCTGCCCCTTGTTTTCTTGCTGTAAATCAGAAAGTGTGATGGGCTATTTTTCAGGTCCATTCAGCTGTTGAAGAAATGGATGGCTTAGATGATGTCGAAAATAGCATGCTGTACTATAATCAAGCTGTTATTCTCTATCACCTGCGCCAGCACACTGAAGCAATATCAGTCGGAGAGAAACTCTATCAGTTCATAGAACCTTTTGGTACGTCATTGATTGAAGCAAGTAATTTGTCACACGTTTTCTCTGACTTAAAGTTTTTAGTCCATCAAACTCTTGAATAATTTTTACTAGGACATTCTGGCTGTTTGCTCTTTGATTGTCCCTGCTCTGTCTCCTTTGCAGGCCCCTTTCCTCGTTCTGACCTTGTAATGTCGGTGGGCTCCTGGCTCTCTTCTCTCCTTGCTGCATGCCCCGTGTCTCTAGCCTTGATGTCTCTGCTGAGCCCTGGTCCCACATTTCCTCCGGATGTCCCCTGTCCTCCCAGACTCACCGGGTCTGAAGTGGGGCCTAGCTTCATCCCCGAACGTGTCCATCTTTCTGACTTTATTTTCTGTTGGCGATGCCTGATCTACTTGTCTGAAACGTAGTTGTCTTTGACTTACCTCTCTCCCTTCCGACATCTGATTAGGTGACACATCCTATCAGTTCTGTCCCTGCAGTTTTCTCTTCTCTCCTTCCTTTCCCACTGGCCTTGTACAGGCCGGTAGGACCTCATGCCTGGGCTGCAGGCGTAGATGCTCCAACCTGTTCTTGCTGTAGTCCGTCCTTCGTCCTGCTGCCAGGTGAATCGATCTCTGCCCATCTGGTCACGTCATTCCTCTGCTGAAAACCCTTTTGGGAGTCCTATTGCCTTACTCGATAAATTCCTTTGCTTGGCATTCCAGGTCCTTTCAGTCAATCATTTGATCAGCTAATAAACATTTATTTGACACCTGCTGTGTTCCCGGTGCCATGCTAAGCGCTGGGGATACAAAAAAGGGTGAAAGGCAGCTCCTGTTCTCAAGGAGCTTACAGTCTAGTGAAGAAAGCAACAGGCGAGCAAATACAGACAAAGCAGCACCGTGCCGCCAGCCCGTCCTTTCCAGTGTTACGTCATGCCCTGAGCTCCAGCCCAGCTGGACCCCTCGTCTTGCCTTACAGATTCCACAGTGTCTGCCTTTGCTCACGTCATGTTTTAATTAGAAACAGATTGCGTTTTGTCTTGCATTCCTCCCCTTCAAGAGCCCACTGCTATGGAGCTCTATGAAGCTTCAGGCTTCTCTTCAGTTGCCTTCACCCTGTCCTACTACATAGGAAATACGCTTTCTGTCCTCGCAGCCCTCTCCAAACTTCTTTCTGTCTCTCATTTGGTCACCGTGTTCCATTTCCTATTGTATTTGGGTACATATTATCTATCTCCTGCTGGTTTGTAAGAGGATGGATGTCATGACAGTTTTTATATCCCTAGCACGTAGTAAAGGGCTCTGAAAATAGTAGGCTTTGAGTAAATGTCAGTTCAGTTGATTAAACTGAGAGTCATTGTGGTAACAAGCTATTTCCTAATGATGAGAAGAAGTTTAAAAAAGAAAAGATATGAAGGCATCTCCTTCTATCAGCACAGTTTTGGGGGAAGCTGAAAATGTTCTGTTTTCCTTCCGTCTCTGAGTGCAGCTCTCCGAATGCCTGAACATGTTTTCTGGGTTGTGGCTGGCAAGACTTTACAGCTTTGACTCTGTCTCAGAGAGCTTGTTCCTACGAGGCTTCAGGGCTTTGAGGGAGGAGATTCTGGGCCCTTGTGGGCCCAGAGTACTTGTGGGGCACCTTGGACAGGGAAGGAGCCTAGAATTGTCTCATCTCCTAACTAACTCCTGGGCTGCTTGCAGCATGTAAAAGCGATAAGACATCCAGGGGAAGAGGATCTGGGAGCTCGTTCTGTGAGATAGGGGACAAGAGAGAGGGCCAAGCAGAGAGGTGAGTGTGAGAGAATGCTCCTATTTTCCATTTTGAAAATTTAAAAAATAGGAAATTCCAATTTGCTTTAATTTCATCTGTTAAGAAAATTTGTCATAATTGCATGTGAAATTGGTGGTGTTGGCAATTCCGTACAAAGAGTAGGCTTTAAAAACCCACTTCTCTTGCCTCCTCATGCAGTGTTCTTCCTACTGGAGTAGGGGGTCAGAACTTTTCTGTGTGTCTTGGACCTGGACCCTTTTGTTTGCTCTCAAAATCATCTTTTAAGTGCGTAAAATCAAAGCCAGATTGCAAAGGGAAACAATTATATTGAAATTAAAGCCTAACCTTTTTTCCATCCGAGTTCAGAGACCCCCTGAAATCTTTTCCCTCACGCCTTGAGGATTGGTTAGGCCCTAGGTGAAGGACCCCTGAACTTGACTCTGTTACTCTGTGGGATGCTGGTTCGAGGGCAGCCCTGGCTGAGACTCTGGGAGGCTTGGGGGGGGGGGTGGCGTCCTTACCGTCTTCGGGGATCCAGGTGATGGTGGTGGCGGGCTGGAGTAGAGAGACCAAGAGACCTGATTGTGTATTTGTCCTTCCTCGTTTGCTCAAAGCATGTGTCCGTCTTCATGGCTTCTTTTCTTTTGTGTTCTATAGAAGAGAAGTTTGCACAGGCCGTGTGCTTCCTACTTGTGGATCTGTATGTTCTAACTTACCAAGCAGAGAAGGCGCTGCATCTCCTTGCTGTTCTGGAAAAAATGATCTCACAGGGCAATAATCACAGAAACGGGAGAAATAACGAGGTGAGTGTCCTGAGGCAGGCCTGCCGGATGTGGAACAAGACCGAGCACCAGTGAGGACATCTGCCCCGGTAACCGGGCTCCGCTCTGGGCAGCTGTCAGGCCTGTGTGTCAGACACTGCTGAGCACTGGAGACAAGAGTCCCAGCTCTCAAGAAGCTAATAGCGTAGTAATGGGGGAGACAGCAAGCCAACAGAGGGCAGCTAGGTGGCGCCAGAGTGCAAGAAGACCTGAGTTCAAAATGGACCTCGGGCTCTTACTAGCTGTGTGACCCTGAGCAAGTCACTGAAACTTACTTTGTCTCAGTTTCCTCATCTGTCAAAATAGGGATAACAACAGCATCCTCCCATCCAGGGTTGTTGGGAGGGTCAGATGAGGTAATAATCGTAAAGCACTTAGCACCAAGCCCGGGACACAACAGATGGCATGGCATAAATGGTAGCTGTCATCATCATCATCATTATTAGATATGTACAAACAAGCTATATACCGGGTCAATGGGAAACAGTCAACCAAAAGGAGGGGAGAATTAGAAGAGATTGAGAAAAGCTTCATGTCGGAGGCTTTGAGCTGGGCCTTGAAGGAATCCAGGAGAGGAGGAGGGAAAGCCTTCCAGGCCTGGGGAACAGCCAGTGAAAATGCCTGAAGTCTAGGGATGGAGTGTGGTCTTGAGGAATGGCCTGGGGGCCCGTGTCACTGGAAGGTGTGAGAAGACTGGAAAGGGAAGAGGGGCTGGGTCACGAAGGGCTTTGAAGGCCAACCAGAGCATCAGTTATTGCAGGTCAACGCAGTAATGCAGACGTGAGGTGATGCCCCAGGGTGGCAGTAATGTCAGAGGGGAGAAGGTGGTGTATTCAAGAGATATTACAGAGGCAAAATTGACAGGCCTTGGCAATAGCATGGATGATGGGGTTGAGAGACAGTGATAATTGGGCTGTGAGTCTGAGGGGCTGGGGAGAGTGGAGCTGGGGGGGTGAAGCAGGACAGTCTGTGGTTGGTGCCTTCTATAGTAATTGGCAAATTAAAAGGGGAGAGAGTTTGGTGGAAAAATCATGAGTTCTGTTTAGGCGTGTCGAGTTGATGGTGATCCGAGGGCTGAGCCAGAGACATGGATGTCCCCTTGGACCAGGGTGGTGGCCATACCTGGAGTGCTTGGCTTTGTTAAGGAGACACTTATCTTGTCCCCTGATTCCTTCTCCTTTATTGTAAGATTGTGTACAAGCAGGAGGCAGGGAAGAGGTGCCTTTTTTTTTTGTAAATAAACATCTCCCTTGAGTTCTTGATATCACACTTTGGTACCAAAGAGGAAGTCAAAAAGTGACTTCATTTGAAGATCTTTACACTGTAGTACTGAGACCTGGGCAGTGAAGCAGCTTGGATTTCCTGGGAGCCATCTTATTTTTCAGTATTTGTTATTATATTTTAAAATTTAAAATGCAATTAAAGCCTAATTAAATTCTGGTTTATTTTGTTTCTTCAATTTTTGTGCAGTCAGGAAACACTACAGGCAAAGAGGGATCGAATCACAAAGCTGACAGTGGAGCCTTAATAGAAGCTGCAAAGTCTAAGATTCACCAGGTGAGCTGATGTCACAGAAGGAGTCGGCATAACGTGTAGTCAGCCTGGTGAGGGAGCCTAAGAGAGGAAGAGCATTCGTCCTTGGAAACAGGAAACAGTTGAGAAACATTTGTCTTTATGCGTGCAGAGCACTACTTAATTTTGTGGTTGATTTGTGGTCTGAACTCTGTTTCACTTCAAGTGTCACTAGTAAAGAGGCCTTTTTAGTGGTTGTGTCCCCCAGGGTAGTGGAGGGAAGTGGGGGGACAGCAAGCATAGAGGGTACAGAAAAGCCCTACATGATTGAACAGAGAATTGAAGATGACTTTGGTTTGGAGCCTCAGCACAGCTTTCATTCCTGCTTTGTTAGTGTGCTTTGTTCCTAAGATAGGAAGGATTTGAGATCATTTTAAAGTGACTTTTTAACATTAACTTTACAAATATGATGTTGCATTTTTACTCTCTACCTCAAAAAGTTAAGTACTGTTTTGTGATGTTTACATTCACTGTAGTTCTCATGTGAAAACTTTTCCCTCCAACCTTGTAGTATAAAGTGAGAGCCTATATCCAAATGAAGTCTCTGAAAGCTTGCAAAAGGGAAATCAAATCTGTCATGAATACAGCTGGAAATGTAAGTGTCTCTCCTGACTTTCTCTTTTTTGTCTTTCCTCTCCTAAGGGCATGCTGTGTATACTTACCTTTATTGTCTTGGAGAATGGTAATTCCTTGTTAAGGAAGCTTTAAACCGGGATTGTAATGTGGCCTGTTCCTGACATCAAGGGAAAACTGGCCAGCAGAGAGCTAGTGCTTAGCTCTTTTTTGTTAGGGCTTTGGTTTTTTCTGTTTCGTAGAGAGAAATTAAATCTGAATCACTTCTTTAAAGCACCTTTTAAAAATAATTTATTATAAATTTAGCCTTTTTTTCCCCTATCCAGTGGTGTAGGGAGCTCTTTATGAGGAAACCCATCTCTAGAACCCAGTGTGCAAAGTAAGGTCAAGTGACTCACCCAGGGCCCCATAAACAGTGTGGGAGGGGTTAGAACTTGAACCCAGACCTTGTGTGCTTCCCAGCCAGCTCTCTAGCTGCCCTGCTTGGCTGCTTCTCAGCACACTAGAAACATTCATCTTATATAAAATTCTCATTATGTAGTAGTAGAGAAGTAAACACATTAGCAGAAAATAAATACTAGCAACATTTTTGTACTAGACTCTACTTCTCCAGGCATAGCTACGAGCATCAGTGGTCTGCTGGCCCCATCGTGACTGAAATGTAATTGTGCTTTGTATAGGCCAAGATTTCTGTTGATCTTTCATTGCTGAAGCACCTACCACGAGGGACTGTAGCCAAGACAGTGAGCCCTGAAATTTGGCCCACTAACCACCTGGATGACTCTTGGTGGCATCCAGGGGAAATGAGAACCAGTCTGATGCTTTGGGATGGCATCTTAAAAACCTTGAAAGCAAAGGATAGAAAGATATAGGGTCCTGTCCAGGGAGGGTTGGAAGCAAAAATAAGTCAGATTATTTGAGTGGGTGGAGGAAAGGGGTAGTTGAGACCTAGACTAGAGAGTCTGTGTGAAGTCACCCTGGGAGTCTGGAGCGAGGGAGGGTGAGGGGAGCTGCAGGGAGAGAGCAGGTTTTCTCCTGGCCCAGGGGTAGATCTGGAGCTTTGCCAGAAAAGGTTGGCTTCCTTGGTGATCAAGAAGCTGTTAAATGAATGAGCATTTGAGACAGATGAGGGAACCAGGATGTGGAAGGGCTTCTCAGAAAGCCAGATGGACTGAGATATTTGAGCCATAGTGTCCTGTGAGACCGGGCTGGGGATTCCCCTCTTGGGTCATTTGATGCCTAGGGTTTGCTCTGGAGGTATGTGTGTTTTAAACAGATTACAAGTAAGTCGGACCACAGTGGGTACTCTGAGGAGGAATTGCAGGAAGAGCAGAAGGCTGTGATTGCAGAGAAAAGGGGGTTTGGAGTAAAAGCCTGGCTTCTTTGGGGCTGGGCAGCAGCCAATTCTTACCCCACACAAAAATGGGGAGGTGGCCTGTGCAGTGTGGTGGTGCTTAGGCAGATTCTTTTGGTTACATCTCTCTAAAAAGAATGCACAGTTCTTGAGTGAGTTCAGGACAATTATGATTTACCCCTCCATAAATTAAGATTTACCCCTCTCTTGTTACTTATCTTTCTACACTCAGACACACACGCTCTCTCTCTCTCTGTGTCTCTCTGTCTCTCTCTCTGTCTCTGTCTCTCTTTCCAGTGAATCTGTGATGTCATCCATGTGCCTATTTCCTTTAATGGCACATGGTCATCCATTCATGCCTTCTTGTGTGGTGTGACAGTAAACTCCCATAGTCAAGCACACCCAAAACACACATCTGGGTATCCTCCTTCCCTCTCAGATATTCTGTCATCCTTCACACTCAATGCACTCTGCTTGATCAGACTTGGTTGTGTTACTTCCCTCCCTCCCCCCCACGCATACACACGCCGTCCAACTCAGTTATATACTCTTTGAATGCTCGCCTGGCTGCGAGTGCGCTCCCAGGATTCTACACACTGTGGGTGTTATATAAATGTTGAATAAATGAACAACAGTGACTTTGTCTGCAGTGGTTTGGAAAAGCATTTAGTTCCTGTATGTTTAGGAATATGTAAAGATGGTCAGTCTCTGTGGAAATTGTAGGAACATTAAAACAGTCTTTAATCTCAAATCAGGGATGTCACAAAAAGCTCTGGTATGTTGCAAGGTGCGCGCTCTTAAAGTGCATTTTGGTTCTTTGCTCTGTCCTTGTTGATTGTGTTCTTTGACATCTATTCATTAATTCTATAGGAACAGGAGACTTAGAAACAGACCAGATACTAAAATAACAAGCCACAAACAACAGCTTCTGTTTACTGTGCCATACCTGTATTAATTCATTGCTAGCATGTTAGTATGGTAATGCAAACGTGAACTCATGTCATACCTCTTTAAGTTATAACTTATGTTTTTTTACAGTCTGCTCCTTCTTTGTTTCTTAAAAGCAACTTTGAATATTTAAGGGGCAATTATCGAAAAGCAGTGAAATTGTTAAATAGTGCAAATATTGCTGAACATCCAGGATTCATGAAAACAGGTAAAAGAAAATCATGAAATTTGAATAGTCTCTATTCTTTATCTCTTCCTTCCCTTAACATGTTCTCTGTTCACAGACACTTGTTGAGAATGACTTCTAAATGGGTAATTCTAGTAGTGCCTCATAGGGTGAATAATTTTTGGAATCTCTACTTTGCCTTATCCCAACCTCTTGGGATTTCAGTTGATTATGTACTGATTCCTTGTTGTTCAGTTATTCAGTCGTGTTCAACTCTTTATGACCCTGTGAACCAAACTGTCAGTGGGGTTTTCTTGGCAAAGATACTGGGATGGTCTGCCATCTCCTCATCTGGTGGATTAAGGCAAACAGAGGTTAAGTGACTTGCCCAGGGTCACACAGTTAATAAGTGTCTCAGACCAGATTTGAACTCAGGTCTTCTGACTCCTGGCCCGGTGCTCTATCCACTGAGCCACCTAGCTGCTTCCTCACTGATTCCTAGTGGTAGGCCAACTTTAAAAATGTTTTGGCTTTGAAAAGACTGCTATCTTAAATAGTGAATAACTTGAGGGTGTATTTGGAATACAGGGCTGAGGGGAAAGGACAGCAATAAGTCAGATGAAAGTTCTGAAATCTAGGTCAAATCTCATGGTCAAACTAACCCAGCTGTGTATTTCTGTTCTGGGGATGGGAACCCCATTAACTTGTCCTGCTGGTGTGAGGCAAAGGGCAGGAGAGGGGAGGGGTCACATAGAAAAAGAAGGTCTAATGAGGATTCCTTCCTTTTCATTTCTCATCCTCTTCCCTCTTAAAAATAATGTGTGTATTCTATATAAAATGCTGACACATTGTTTGTAATCTCAAGAAATGGTAAAAAATAATGACTCCCTAAATCCTTGTGAGTAATGAGTCTTTGGTGTATATTTTACAAGTGAGTAATTAACTGACACACAGTTATGCTTATAAAACTTCCAAAACTATTGTCTTGGAAATGGGGATTTGTAAAAAAATTATTCTGAGTTTAAAAAAATTGGTTGGTGGTATTGAATAAGTGAATTATAAATATTTTCTTCCTAAAAGGTTGAATTTCATAGATGTCATTTCTAGTCAGCTAGTAGCCATTTTTCAAAATAGTTTATTCTTGATTTTTCAGTGCAATTAGAAAAATAAGATGAATAATTCAAAACCACAGATAAGCCAAAAATTCATTTTTGAACACAGTCAGCATCACACTTGGGCATAAATACAAATAAATTGTCAGATCGTCACACATGTAGATAGATGTTTTTCAGTGCCTGCTTTGACCTTGGCCATCTCCAAAACCAGCCAGGCAGCAGTGTGCATTTGGAACAAGCAGCAGGGAAGAGGCCGCTCTGGGGGCGCTCACTTAGTGCAGATCACAAATGCTCGGCCAGTCGGCCTCTAGCGCCTTTTAGCTTCTCACCTAAGATGCTGGTTGACATTACTGCTCTTTCTGTTTGCTCTTTACACGCCTTTCCATTGAGAAAGACTTGTGTTCTCTCTCTCCAGAGAGGGATGGAGCATAAAATCAGCTCGTTTGGAGAAGCAAGAGATCCCTCCCCACTCTCCTCCTCCATCATCAGGCTGCTCCTTAGCTTCAGCCTAAGAAATAGTGTGGTTTCCTCCCCAGGGTTCCAGGCCTTGGGGAGCTTCTCAGTTTGAGTGGAGTTTTTATCATATGAGCCTAATTTATGGAGTATCAACAGGAAATGTATTCAGAGTCAAACGTGTGCGTGCAGGTGTTATGCGTGTGCACGCACATACATGTACATGTGTCAGGTCATTGGTATTTTAAATGTCTATGCCTCTGTACCACTTCCTTAGCACAGATCATCATATATGATTTTACACGCAGCCACAGATTTTGTGTAGCAGTTTTACAGGCAGACCTCATCTAACATTGCCTTACCACACAGAATTCACAGTGATGTCACTAATACATGGTAATGCCAGGCCCTTCCGGGACATCATGAATCTTGCAGGGATGTGGTTCTAGGCACCCACCTGCCCATCTGAGGGGCTGATTGCCATCCGTCAGAGGGTTGTTTCACCTGATGCTCTGTTTTGTCAGAATCTGTTGTTGAAGATGGAAGGGCTTTCCCTGAATCTTGCCTGTATTACGGTATTTCCTTCAGCTTCTATGGTAAACAGCTAGAGTAGAGGATGAGCTCCTCCCCCACTACCCTCTCCCATGCCTCATCATGGCATCAAGAGGTCCTCGTCCTGGGAGGCCAGGCCAGCCAAGCACAGTGATGCTCCCTGGCTCTGCCAGCGGAGGACCAGCCCCGTGAAGTACACAGAGCCTCCCATCGGCCTCTGGGTGACTGCAAGGGGGCTTGGTCTCTTCGTGGGGAGTGTCTCCGGCATCCCTCAGAATGCAGACCCTTGAAGTAGCCTAACTTTGCCCATGCTCTGGCTGCGCCCCAGAACATAGCCTGCTCCCCAAGAAAGCACTGCCGAGCTTCCAGTTGTTTTTTGTCTATGCTGTCTCTGAGTGCTCCATCCCACAGGGGAGGCAGGAGCCTGGGCAGCTGTTGGGGGTGTCTCCGTTAGAAGATGTTATTCTGGCCTCACGCATTTTGGTGTGTTTGTTTTTCTCAGGTGAATGTTTAAGGTGCATGTTCTGGAACAATCTGGGCTGCATTCACTTTGCCATGGGCAAACACAATTTGGGAATTTTCTATTTTAAGAAGGCTCTCCAAGAAAATGACACCGTATGTGCCCAGCTCGGAGCAGGCAGCACAGACCCGGGTGAGCCTTCTTTTCGCTGAATATGGCTGTGCATGTTGCTGGGGGAACACGTGGGGGAATCAGGGGTTTGTTTTTTTCCCGAAAGGACCTTGTCGGCATTGAGGGATGAGGATCAGTAGTCATGGCAGAGCAAACCTGTGGGGAGGCTCCTCCATTTGGTTAATTTCAAATAGTAAACAAAAAAACTGAAGTACTTTTTTTAATGCATAAAAGAAAACAGAAGAATTTGTGGGCACTCAGAACAGCTTTGAAAGTTAGATGTTGAGTTTATTATCTTCTTCAAAGGAAAAAAACAGGTCTACATAATAGCTGTTTCGTGTTTGTCGCTTTTTCTGTTCTACTTTGTATATGGAAATGCTGTTTTATGTGGCGTGGTAAATTCAGAACAGATTTTTAAAATGAAAAAAATAAGGGAGACAAGTGTAAGCGTTTCTGTAGTGCCCTCTGTGTGCTGGGCTCTGTGCTGAGCGCTTTACAAATATTATCTCATTTGATCCTCACAACAGCTGTGGGAGGCAGGTGCTGTTATGATCCCCATTTTACAGATGAGGAAACTGAGGCAGACAGAGGTTAAGTGCCTTGCCTAGAGTCACACAGCTAGTAAGTGTCTGAGGCTGGATTTGAACTCAGGTCTTCCTGATTCCAGGACTGACACTGTATCCACTGGGCCACCTGGCTGCCTCAAATGAGGTGATGAATATGAAAATATATTTCCCTAGTTCATTTCCATTTCATTCAACAAACATTTACAAATTATGGCATTTAAACTCAGCTGTCACCTCACTGACAAGTTGATACGAATCAGCCCTTGTGCCCCCTTTTCATAAAGCGAGAGAGAGACGTGCACATGCATTAGCACACTCAGCACAGCTGCTGTAAGTAAGCCTCCTGGCTCCTGAGGTGGTCCTGAGCCAGAGGCTTGGGCCTGAGCCCAGGTCCTGGCACTCAGGATCTCAGGCCTCTCTGAGGAAAGAGGTACTGAGGTTCCAGGAGCAGACATAGAGCTAGAAGGTGGTGCAGAGGCATCCAGGCTGATCTGTCCATTTCACTGTGAGGGAGTGAGGTGGGATCAGCCCCCAGTCATTCCTCCCAGGACTGTTCAGGCTGCTTTGAGTCTGGGCTGTCAAGCAGACAGAGCTTCCTGGGGACAGCCTGAGGTGGGAGGGATGGGCCACATGGGGCTGTGTGGGACCTCTCCCCTGGGCCAACGCCTCCTTGCATCTAGGTAAGGGGAGCTTTAGGAACAGAAGGTGGTGGCCCTGCCCGAGGGAGACCGGGAATGTGTCCTGACAGAGGCACCACCAGGAGGATTGGGGTCAATGTGTGCTGGGGGGGGGCCGCTACTCCAGGAGGAGGAGGAAGGAGGACTTGTCACATTGGAGGATGGTGAGGTGGCCATGATGTGGGGATTTGCATCGGGATTGCTTGGGGTGGCCAGGTGGCTTCAGTTGACTTCTCTGTTAGCATGTTGAGTGAGCACAAAATAAGGATTAAACTAAAAACTTCACAAGATCTTATTATTATTACCAGGGAAGAAATTCTCGGGGAGGCCCATGTGTACCCTGCTGACAAATAAGCGCTATGAGCTCCTGTACAATTGTGGCATTCAGCTGCTGCACATTGGCCGGCCTCTGGCGGCCTTCGAGTGCTTGATCGAAGCCGTCCAGGTTTATCATTCCAACGCCCGCCTTTGGCTGCGGCTGGCTGAGTGCTGCATCGCCGCCAACAAGGGGGTGAGTGATGGCCTTCGTCCTGGTTCTCATCTCACTCGTGTTCAAAGAGACAGTTCTCGCTTTCTGTTAGGTAGCTGTTTTACTGCCCGTTTGTTAAAACTCTTGTTTATTGTCAGAGTATACATTATCCATTTTTAAAGGGAGAGCAGGGTTAGGAGGAGGCTGAGGAAGGTTCCCAGAAGGTGCCTGAGGAGGCTGGTGGGACATGGAGTTGTAGGCTTAGAGCAGGCCCTTTTTACCCTCTTTAAGTATCATCAGTAGCTTTGGTTGGGGTAGGTTCTATCTATGGCAGTTTACCGTGTTAAAAACTAAAATGTCTTAGTGTGAT